>NW_021146115.1:6730-33027 GCF_002837175.3 Physeter macrocephalus
GCTTACCCTTCCCCCTCCCCATATCCTCAAGTCCATGCTCTAGTAGGTCTGTGTTTTATTCCCGTCCTACCACTAATCTCTTCATGACATTTTTTTTTCTTAGATTCCATATATATGTGTTAGCATAGTGTTCTTTAATTATACTATTATGATAATAAATATTAATAAATCATATTTATTCACAGTGCATTATGTTTCAGAAATTGGGCTCTGCACTGGTGATCAGACTTACAAAGGCCCACCCCTGCTCTCCCCTCCCCTGTCTTCCTGGAGCTAACAGGCAGCTTCATTCAGCTTTGCAAGGGCTAAACTAGATTAAAGGTTAAGAGTAGGCTGCCTCAGTCTAAATCTTAGCTTTTCCACTTACTGTGTGCCCTTAGACAAGTTACTTAACCTCTCTGCACTTCAGTTTTCTCACCTGGAAAACGAGGATAACAATAGCAAGAATTAAGAGAATTAAAATATTTGAAATGCTTAGAACAGAGCCTGGCAATCAAAAAATGTTAACTATTGTTATTTTTGGTCCCTGTCATATTTTCTCCAACACCAGTTCCCTGGAGGCCAAACCGTCCTCTCTCGTGTGGTCTGGCTCTTCTTCCTAAGGAACCGTTTAACCATGCCATTCCCTAGCAAACATCGGGAACATGGGCCTTAGCATGGCCACCTCTTTGGCTTACCCTCCACTTCTCCCCAACCCCAGCCCCAGCTCCCACACTCCTGCTCCACTGAATGTCTCACCATCCCCAAAACACACCATTCTGAGCCTAACGTTGCGTCTTTGTGCCAAGATATACTGGAGAGAGGACAGCTTAGTCAAGCAGTGGCAAAACACAGCACCCAAGACGGCGGATGGATGCTCCCACTTCTCTTTCAAGCTCTGTTAGGAAAAGACCAAAGCGGGTTGGAACTTAAGTACTTCTTTACGTCAGGGGGTAGCACAGGCCTTAAAATGGCCAGGGATTACCTTCCTTGGGAGCACAGGACTGCCTCTGCTATCATCAGAGAAAAGAAAAGAAAGGAAGAAAGAAAGAGCTTGGATTTTAGAGTGAGACCTGTGTCTAAATCCTGGCTCTACCTCTAGCTAAACAAGCCCAGTACCCTCAGTTTCTTTGGCTGGAAAGTAGGAATCATAACAGTACCTTTGCACTGTTGATGTGAGGGTTAAATGAGAAAATGTGAAAGTAGCCAGCACATCCCAGGCTCTAGATTAAATGCTACTTTCCCTTTTTCTCCTGTCCTGTTCTCTGTGCCTGTGAAGGTCTCCCTGCTTCCCCTACCCTGTGTTCCTGGTGAACTCCCACTCAATCAAGTCTCAGCTCAGTGTGACCCTCCCAGAGAAGCCTTTCCTGGCTTTCTCAGGCAGAGCTCATGGCTCCTGCCACTGTCTCCCGCCGAACTGGAAACTCCTTCCCAGTGGGAATCACTACCTTTAAACACCTTTGGATCCTCACAGCCTGGCATCATTCAAAAAATAAATGTCAGGTAGTGTTTTATGCTTTCCTTGTGAAAATGAAGGATTCTTAGGTGCTTTAAAATATTTTCATTACAGTACCATTTGTAATAGAGAAAACTGGGAAGTAGCATTCATGTCTAATAATTAGAGGTTAAGTAAATTATGGTTCCTCCTTAAAATGTGGTGGTATGCTGCCATTATAATCATCTTGTAGAAATGTGCTGTTGACATTAAAAAAAATGTTCTCAATATATACTGTGAGGGAAAGAAGCAGTTTTCAAAACAGTACTATGTACAGAATGATCCCGTTTTGTGATAAAAATATAAATGTTTATGTATGCATAAAAAAGGTCTGGAAGGACCCAGTGGTTGTCTCTGGGTGGGTGGAATTTGCATGTTTCTTTTCCTTCCTTATGCTTGTATGTATTTTGTGATTTTTCTATAATGAGCATAAATTACTTTTGTAGTAAGAAAAAAAAATTTTTTTAACTACCAAAAATTGTTTTTCTGATTGTAATGCATTTTCATTGTAGAAAATTTGGAAAGTCTGAAAACTATAAAAAAGAAAAGCTAATTATGCACGTTTTTCTACCAAGAGTCTGTTAACATTCTAGTATATTTCTTTCTAGTCTTTTTTTTTAATGCATGTATGAATTTTTTTAAACTTGAGATCTAACTGATCTATAGTTTAATATCCTGCAATTTTTATTACATCGTGAACATTTTCAAAAAATTATTACAAATTCTATATATCAGATGTCTTACAAAAGGTTAGAATAATCAGCTATCCTAGGGAAAAAAATCGGAGAACTAAAAAGAGGGTTAATGGCCTCCCATGTACAGCATAACGCATTTTAAAGACTTTCCCAGGCCCTAGAGAGGCCTTGTATTGTATAAGATACCTAAAATATTCCATATTAACAATTTTACCTGTAAAATTTTTGAAAGTGTTTTTAATACTTTTGCTACTGAATTGGCTAAACATACTCATTTAATTTACAACTGGTGAACAACTCACTTAATTTACAATTGGCAATAATTTCTCAAACTATCTTGCATACTGGGGAACTCTTACAAAGTGAGTAAAATCCAACCTATAAATTGTTTTCAAATATAAAGAAACACTAAATTTTAACAATTAATGAAGTGAATACAATGTTACATTTTGTAGATTTTTAATTAAACACTTCTTGATTTTATAGTTTCCTTTTCCTATTTTGGTGCCAATAACGTTTTTCAGATCTCAAACTTTTCCCCAGGCCCTTGAAAAGTCCCTAGGCCTTGGACTCTGTGTCCACCCTGCCTCACAGAGGAAAACATCCTGCTTGAGACCCTTTGGCTGCTGGGCAGTCATGGCAGACAGATATCAGTACTTCCAGCAAGGGCAGAAGTCACTGCAAAGGCCAGCAATGGGAGAGGCCAATCTATGCAGCAGAGTTGTTTTTTCTGTGCCGACCTCCAAATACAAAGTGGGAAGGTTTGGACAGGGGATTCCTGCACAGTAAGTTTTTGTTTCTCAAAAACAGCAGGTAAACTGGGGAGAAGGAGGGGGGCAAGGAGGAAGAGGTAGAAAAGGAAGAACAGGAAGGAGAAAGAAGGAAGGAAAGAGGGAGAGCAGCAGGGAGAAAGGCAGGTTACCATTCATTAATTGCTTGGTTACTGGTCTGCACTGAGCTGAGTGCTCTACATACTGCATTTCATTCAATACTCATAACAACCCTGGGAGACAGCAACTCTTGTCACTCTCGTTTTACAGTTAAGGTTCCTGAGGCTCAGTGAGATTAAGTCATTGGCCCAAGGTCACACAGCTAGAAAGTGACAGAGCTGGTCCAAGACTGTTCAGCTCCATAGCCTGTACATTAACCCCTATACCACTTGGCCTCCCCAAACACACCTGCCTTATCTGGCCCTCCTCCTAGTTCCAGAAGGACAGAAATTAAAGCTAGAAGAGCCACATGAGATCAGTTCACCCTTCCCGTCTCTACCATTACCAGAGAACTGCTCACAAGGAAGTCTTGTTCCCTCACTCTGCTGAGCCAAGTCCCCCGCCGAGGGGCACCATGCCTGGCCCAGGAAATGTGCTCAGGACCTGTTGGCTGAATTAATGAATTAAATAAATCTCTCATTTTGCTGAGAAGGAAGTCCAGAGAAGGAAATGTGGGGACCACACAACAGGGGTAATTTGCCTGCGGTCATCCAACAAGATAGTGATAACAGATTTGGGATTAGAATCGCCGCCAGTGCTTCTTGCACTGCTTTACCTGAATTTGTATGGGGTTTTCCACTATATATGATCTCATTTCATTCTCACAGCAACCATGTGATTACTATCATATGTCATCAGATCTAAGACCATCAATAGGACACACCGGGTTTCCCTGGTGGCGCAGTGGTTGAGAGTCCGCCTGCCGATGCAGGGGACATGGGTTCGTGCCCCGGTCCGGGAGGATCCCACATGCCGCGGAGCGGCTGGGCCCGTGAGCCATGGTCGCTGAGCCCGTGCGTCCGGAGCCTGTGCTCCGCAACGGGAGAGGCCACAACAGTGAGAGGCCCGCATACCGCAAAAAAAAAAAAAAAAAAAAAAAAAAAAATAGGACACACCACTATTTTATGTAACAATAAGTAAAATTAAAAAAAAAAAAAAAAACCAACACTGCCAAGTATCCTTGAGAGACACCATCAACTGTAAGATGTGCACCCCTAGAATGTGAAAAATGTGTGATGTTATCCACATTTTATAGATGTGAAAACAGAGGTTCAGTGGCATAAAGTGGCATGTCATGGTCACACAGCTATTAAGGGTCAGATGTGTATGATTCAAACTAGTCCTGGGCTCTGTCTACAATTGTACCTCAAGGCACAATGATTTGATGGTTGGTTTTTTGGTTTGGTTTGGTTTGGTTTGTTTCTGCCATTTAAATGAGAATCTTACTTAGCTGGTGACACAGATCCCTCCCCGCCAGATTATAAGAGCTGTTTTCCCAGCGCCTAGCACCGTGGCTGACCCAGAGCCAGCCCTCAAAAATTACCTAAGAGGTGGAGTCAGGGTCACACTATGAGGCACCTGAGAAGTCCAGAAAACACAGGCCTGAGTTAGAAGTCCACAAACTGCTGCCATTCCTGTGCTGCTGACACCAGGTGAGGTAAAAGGCAGGTGCAGAGTGGGAATAGGGGCTGCGGAAGAAGGCCCTTTACTTAGAATGAGTCCTGAGGTGGACAGACCTGGTCAGAGTCCTAGCTTTACCGGCCACCAGCTGTGGGACCTTGGGCAAGTTATTTAATCTCTCTTGAGTCTCTGTTTCCTTGTCGATAAAATGGGAATAATGCCATATTACCTATATTGTGGGATGGTGTGAAAATTAAATGAGAAAATACACATAAAGAGTTTAGCACAGGGTCTGGCACGTGCCGAACACTCAACTGATCACAGCAAAAGCCATGTACACGAAGGAATGTCTGTCTTACATCATCTCAAGCAAAACCAAGTTGGCTGGTCATTGGGAGATTTCACTCTTGGGAACCTTCAGCCTCAGACTGGCCATGTAAACAGGCAGCCTTGCAGTGGAAGATCTCCCACCAGTTTTTTTAAAGATCAAATACCCAAAATAAGAAATGAGAGTTGGGAAACCACTACAGATACCAAACTAATTAATAAAATCATAAGCATTTACTTTAGTCAACCTAAGCCAAAATGTTGAAAGCCCTGAGTTGAATAGATAATTTTCTAGGAAATAGAAAATATTACAACTAATTTAGAAGAGTTTTAAAATGTATACTCCAAAAAACCTGAAACATACTAAATACCACAGAATAAATTGAGGATGTTTTCAAAGAGCTATACCCAAAAAAAGTGTCAAGTCCAGACGGTTTCATGGGTGAATTCTACCTGCTATTTAAATTGTTCCAGAGCAAAGAGAAAGCAGGAAAACTTCCAAATTCTTTTTATGAAAGCTAGCGTAACACTGTGAAACCTGACAGAGAGAACACAGTAAAAGAAAGACTCAGAAAGAGACACTGACAGCTGCCTCTCTTCAAAGTCTGTACCTAGAAGTATTTCCTGTAGGGTCAGGAGCAAAGTAAAGATTTCCACTAACACCATCATTATTAACACTGTTTTAGAAGTGCTGGCCCATACAATTAGAAAACAGAGAGAAGTAAGAAGTATAAAAACAGGAAAGGAGAAAGCAAAATTATCATTATTTTTAGATGATATCACTGTATATCTAGAAAACATAACTCGTTCATTATCAATAAAATCATTCAATATCAATAAAATAAGAATGACTGGTTATATGACTGATATACAAAAATGAGTAGCTTTCTTACATGCAATCAGCAACCAGTTAGAAAATACAAGAAAAGATTCCATTCATATGAGCAACAGCAAAAAACACAACTATATTAAATGTGCTAAATCTATAAGAAGAATGCTTTAGAATGCTACTGAAGGACTTAATAGTCTGAATAAATGTAGAGACATATCCTGTTTTTGAATAGGAAGATATACTGTTGTAAAGATGTCAGTTCTCACAAATCATTCATATTTACAGTGATTCCAATTTTTAAAACATACTGAAAGAATTGCTTTTGGAACAACAGGAGCTGCTTCTAAAGTTCACATGAAAAAAAATAAGCATGCAAGAATAGGCCAGGGGGGCAGGGGGGTGCGGGAAGTGAGGATAGACTCTTTGCCAAACATTAAAACATAATGTAGTTTTTTAGATATGACACTAAAACCACAAACAACAAAAGGGAAAGATAGATAAATTGGACCTCATCAAAATTAAAAACTTTTGTGCTTCAAAGGACACCATTAAGAAAATAAAAATACAACTCACAGAATGGGAGAAAATATTTACAAATCATATATCTGATAAGAGACAGAATACATAAAGAGCTCTTACAACTCAATAAAAAAGATAAATAACTAAAATTTTTAATGGGCAAAGAATTTAAATAGAAATGTATCTAAACAAGATATACAATGTTTAATAGGCACAGGAAAAGTTGTCCTCACTATTAGTCATTAGGGAAATGCAAATCAAAACCACAATCAGATACCACTTCACACTCACAAGGATAGCTAAGATCAAAAAGACAAACATTAACAAGTGTTGGTGAGGATGTGGAGAAATTGGAACCCACATACAGTGCTGTTAAGAATGTAAAATAGGGCTTCCCTGGTGGCACAGTGGTTGAGAGTCCGCCTGCCGATGCAGGGGACACAGGTTTGTGCCCCGGTCCGGGAAGATCCCACATGCCGCGGAGCAGCTAGGCCCATGAGCCATGGCCACTGAGCCTGCGCGTCCAGAGCCTGTGTTCCACAATGGGAGAGGCCACAACAGTGAGAGGCCTGCGTACCAAAAAAAAAAAAAGAATGTAAAATAATGCAGCCACTCTGGAAAACATTCTGGCAGTTCTTCACAATGTTAAACATAGAGTTACCATGTGACCCAGCAATTCCACTCCTCTATATATGCCCAAGAGAATTGAAAACATATATCTACACAAAAACTTGTACACAAATGTTCATAGCAGCCTTATTTATAATAGCCAAAAAGTGGAAACAATCCAAATGTACATCAATTGATGAATGGATAAATAGAATGTGGTAGAGCCATACAATGGAATATTATATGCCAATAAAAAAGAAATGAAGGGGACTTCCCTGGCGGTCCAGTGGTTGGGACTTCGCCTTCCAATACAGGGGGTGAGGGTTCGATCCCTGGTCAGGGAGCTAGGATCCCGCATGCCTCATGGCCAAAAAACCAAAAACATAAAACAGAAGCAATATTGTAGCAAGTTCAATAAAGACTTTGAAAATGGTCCACATCAAAAAAAAAAAAACACAAAGGAATGAAGTACTGATACATGCCTCAACATGAATGAACCTTGAAAATATTATGCTAAGTGCAAGAAGTCAATCATAAAATGCCACATACCAGATAATTCTATTTATATGAAATGTCCAAAATAGACAAATCCATAGAAACCAAAAGAAGATTAGTGATTGCCAGGAGCTAGGGGCAGGAAGGAGTAGAGAGTGACTGCTAATGAGTCCAAGGTTTCATTGTGGGGGGATGAAAATGTTGTGAGATTAGAGAGCAGTGTTGGCTATACAACTCGGTGAATATACTAAAAACACTGAATGGTATAATTAAAGGGGTGAATTTTATAGTACGTGAATTATATCCCAGTAAATCTGTAATTAAAAAAATAGTGGAAGGGGCTTCCCTGGTGGCGCAGTGGTTAAGAATCCGCCTGCCAATGCAGGTGACACGGGTTCAAGCCCTGGTCTGGGAAGATCCCACATGCCATGGAGCAACTAAGCCTGTGTGCCACAACTACTGAGCCTGCACTCTAGAGCCTGCAAACCACAACTACTGAGCCTGCGCCCTAGAACATTTGATCCACAACTACTGAAGCCCGCGTGCCTAGAGCCCGTGCTCTGCAACAAGAGAAGCCACTGCAGTGAGAAACCCTCTCACCGCAATGAAGTGGCCCCCACTCGCCGCAGCTAGAGAAAGCCTGCACACAGCAACAAAGACCCAACGCAGCCAAAAATAAATTTTTAAAATAAAATTAATTACTTAATTAATTTTAAAAATAGTGGAAAACTTTGGTAAGCAAAATAGCTCAAAAGACTAGAAAAGATACAATTACCCACTAGAATTTAGTACATAATCAAGGTGGCATTTCCAATAAGAGGAAAGATGGATTCTTCTGAAAATGATACTGGAACAACATTCCTTGATGGGTTAACAATGGGGGGTGGGGCTGCGGGGAGCGCAGCACTTGGAACCTTACCTTGCTCCTTTCAACTAAGTACACCCAGATGTATCCAAGACTTAAATGTAAAAATTAAAACCATAAAAACATGAGAATTAATCAGGAGAATTTTTAAAAATCTCAAAGTGGGAAAGTCAAGACACAAACCGCAAAGGCCTCAAAAGAAAACAAAAGGTATAAATTTGACTTATAAATATTTTAAATTTCAACATGGAAAAAATCAGAAGACATAATAAACTGGACAAAATATTTACAAAAATATAAAACAAATTTCCAATTTCCTTGTTATATAAAAAGATTGTATGTACACTCACTTAAAAAAAAAGCAAGCCACTAGAAGAATAAACATGAGCAGACCATTGCCAAAAATTAAAATATAAATATAAAAATATGTCAAATTTCACTCTTCATTAAAGAAATGTACATTAAAACAGTGACTAGATACCACTGTCATCTGTCAGGTTAGCCAAGATGAAGAAGTTTGCTAAAATACTGCGTATTCAAAGGTGTGAAAAAATTGGCACGCACAGTTGAAAAACTTATGTCCACACAAAAACCTGCACACGGATGTTTATAGCAGCTTTATTCAGAATTGCCAAATCTTGGAAGCAACCAAGATGTCCTTCACTAGGTGATGGCTATACAAAATGTGGTACCTCCATACAATGAACTGTTATTTAGTGATTTAAAAAAAAAAGAGCTATCAATCCACAAAAAGACATGAAGGGATCTTAAATGTACATGGCTAGGTGAGAGAAGCCAATCTGAAAATGTTACATATTATATGATTCAAACTATATGACATTCTGGAAAAGGCAAAACTATGGAGACAATAAAAATATCAGTCTTTGCTAGGAGTTTGGGGTGGGAAAGAGAGAGGCATGAATAAGCAGAACAGAGAGGATTTTTAGGGCTGTGAAACTATCGTGTATGACACTATAATTGTGGGTACATATAATTATACATTTGTCAAAACCCATAGAACATAGGATGCCAAGAGTGAATCCTAGTGTAAACTAGGAATTTCAGTTAATAATAATGTATCAACATCGGTTCATCAATTGTAACAAAGTACCACAGTAATATAACATATATATAAGAGGGGGAACTATGGGAAGGAGGTATATGAGAGCTGTACTTTCTGATCAATTTTTCTGTAAACCTAAAACTGCTCTAAAATAAAAAAGGCAACTAATTTTTTTAATTGCACTGGTACGTTAGTGGTAGGTGTGCAAATTGGTACAATCCCTTTAGAGCAAAATTTGACAATACCTTCCAAAACTTTTTTAATGCATGCCCTTTCACACAGACACTGCTTCTCAGACTTGATCTCACAGGTAGGAAGTGACATTTATACAAGGACATTCATTAGTTCTGTTTGTAATAGTAAAAGACAGGCAATAACTTTGTGGTAAGCAGAATAATGCCCCCCTCAAATGTCCACATCATAATCCCCAGAACCTGTGAATACGCATGGCAAAGGGGAATTAAAGTTGCAGATGGAATTAAGATTGCTAAACAGCTGACCTCAAAATAGGGAGATTATCCTGGATTATCCAGGTGGGCTCAATGCAATCATAAGAGTCCTTAAAAGTGAAAGAGGGAGGCATACAAGGACAGTCAGAATAATGGGACTTGAGGAAAAACTCTACCAATGGTTGCTGGCTTTGAAGATGAAGGAAGGGGACACAGCCAAGGAATGCAGATCTAGAAGTGTCTAGACACATCTGGAAGCTAGAATGGACAAGGAAACAGATTCTCACCTAGAGTCTCCAAAGGGAAGGAAATCCTGCCAACACTTTGATTTTAGCCCAGCAAGACTCACTTCAGACTTCTGATGTACAAAACTGTAAGATAATAGATCTGTGCTGTTGTTAAGCCACTAAATTGGTGGTAATAAATAAATAAAACTAACACAGGCTAAATGTCTATCTGTAGAGGACTGGCTGAATAAATGAAGTGTAATACTATGTAGCCTTAAAAAGAATGAGGTAGCCCTGTATATACTGAGAGTGAATTAATTTCAAAACACGTTGTTTAGGACTTCTCTGGTGGTCCAGTGGTTAAGACTCCTCACCTCCAATGCAGGGGACACGGGTTCAATCCCTGGTCAGGGAAGTTCCACATGGCACAGCCCAAAAAAATACATTGTTTAGTAAAAAACCAAAAGGCAAAGTTCAAAATCCAGGTAGATCCTTATATGTGCATAGACTGTCTCTGGAAAGACACACCAGAACCTGATAATATTTATTGCCACCAGGGGAGGAGAAATGGGCAATAAGAGGTTCAAATAAGGGAATTCCCTGGTGGTCCAGTGGCTAGGACTCTGTGCTTCCACTGCAGGGGGCATGGGTTTGATCCCTCATCAGGGAACTAAGATCCTGCAAGCTGAGCAGCCAAAAAAAAAAAGAAAAAGAAAAGAAAAAAAAAAAAAAAGACGTTTCAATGAGACACTCACTTTTCACTGAATCCTCTTTCGTGATGTTGTAGTTTTTGTTTTCTGGTTGTTTGTTTAAATCATGTACAAGTATTAGCTTAAGAATAAAGAGGGGAAAACTTTTTTAAGAAAAGGGAGAGAACTCTGCTCAGTCATAAATGAGTTTGTAGTGTTTTCATCTTTCTCATGAGTAGTGATTGAATCCCTTCCACAAGTGGCACACTGTCACGTGCCTTTTCTTGTTTAATCTGCCTAACAACCCTGACAAGTTGGTGTATTATTATCCCTACCCCTAGTCGGGGCGCTGAGGCTCAGAGGCCAAATTGCACGGCTGGTAAGTTTGCAGCTGGATTTTAAAGCCTGCTCTTCCGGCTCCAGGGCTCTCTCCTCAAACCACCGCACAGTTGTCGCTGGTTCTAACAGCCGCGGTAGGGGCCAGCTCAGCCCTCGGATGCTACCACGCAGAGCTGTCAGACAAGGATCCCAGCCCTCTCCGTTGTTTTCTTTCAGGTCCCTTTCCCAGATCTCTGAGTTGAGGAGAAGGTCAGCCTCCGGAGGGGCCCTGCCTACGCTGCTTTCTGGGTTCAGCCCACCTTCTCCTGTTACACCTCAGCAAAGTTCCTCTGAGCCTTCTGGGGAGAGGCCGCTGCCCACCGTCACCGTGGCTCTAATTGTTCTCGCCGGTGGGCTCCCGTTGCAGTGGGCCCAGTGCAGCCACCTGCTTTCCTCATGTGGCGATGAAACCCTAGAGATGACGGGCCTCCGAGTAGCATTACATCTCGATCAAATAAGGCTGCCCTGAGATTTCTCATTCCTGCGAGCTTGGGGCTGGAGATGAAGGGGGTTTCCCCGTGTCTGTCGGCAACTTACAACTCTGGACCAACAATCTGCCTTCCCGGGCCTCATTTTCTGGTAAAATGGAGATCAGATTCCCGAGCTGCTTGGACAGATGTTGCTGGGCCATTTACCTCTTGGGAGCGCTGTTTAAATACAGCCAAACTGCCTTTCATGTTGAGGATCTCAAAGCATTTTAAAATGAGTAATTAATGAAGTTCAACCTCCAGAAAAAGCAAGAATTATTATCTTCATTTTATAAATAGATCAAAGGTCACACAATCAATGGCAGATGTAGGAAACAGATGTAAGAATTCTGCTTTTGTCCCTGGCTGCAACCACTAAATCCCACTTCTGGTATCACTGACAGACCTTTTTTCTGCTCTCTGACTTCTGGCCAAAGATGTGGAATTGGCCTTTATATGTTTCCACTTAAAGGTTTGAATTCTATGTATGGTTCATATGCCTTTGATATGTCTGGAATTTATAAAAGAAAGGGAGAAGAATGATATTTGATGCTTTTCAGAGATCGTGTTGGGATTGAGCCTTATATAGTGGGTCAAATGCCAATAAAGGGAGGGGAAAAAAAACGCTCACCAGATCTTCAGGAAGTTCAGTTTTATTCTCTCTCTGAAAGAACTCTGCTGTTAAAATTAAATAGAGTATATCTTTAGTCACCAAAATGATTGTTCTGGGAATAATGAAAGTCACCACTTATTGAGCGCTAACTGTGTGCTAAGCACTGCTCTACTTCCTTGAATACATTGTATCGTGTGATTTCACAAACAGCTGAGAAGGTTTTCCTATTCCTTCATTTTAGAGATAATATAACTGGGCTTAGGGATAGAAGATGGGTTAAGGAGAAAGGAAAGAGGAGAAAGAGAAAGCTCAAAGGAAATTAAGCAAAACTGACTGGATATATATTCTGTGCCAGAGGTGTTATGCTGTGATAGATACAAAGGTGGAGACATGAAAAATGAATAAAATAGCTCCAGATTCCTGCTCTCAAGGAGTTTACAGCCTTGTGGGTCACTGAGGATGAGGGATGAAGTGATGAGCATGTAAAAAGACAAATAATGTCAATACACCTCAGTACAGAAATATTTTTTATTAAGTCCCGGTATGTGTTAGATACCGCATGCCTTGTGGGGGTTGGTCCCCTCTTCTCATGGAGCTTATAGTCTAGTGGGAAAGTCAGCCATTAATCAATCACACAGATTTAAAACTGCGCTTGAGTGGAGTAGAAGATACCAGATGGGCTACAGCCTGACAAAGAATTAGTACCCAGAATATATAAAGGACTCCTACACATAATAAGAGATAATCCAATAGAAGCACTGTCAAATAAACCAAGAGGCAATTTTAAAAAGATGAAAGGCAAATAGCCAGTAAACACATGAAAGTATGCTCAGTCTCTCTTGTAAACAGGGAATTGCAAATTAAAACACTGGAATACCATTTCACACCCACCAGCTTGGCAAAAGTTTTAAAGCCTGACATTACCAAGTGTTGTTGAGGAAGCCAAGCATGGGAACTCATATATTGCTATCGAAGTGTAAACTGGTACAACTGCTTTGAAAAACTGTTCAGCCATGCCCAGTAAAGCTGCCAATTTACACGACCTGAGGCCAGCGATTCCACACCCAAGAATCTACCTGGGTGGCTCACTTTCACACAAAGGGATGGGTATAAAAAAATATTAATTGTAGCATTGTTTCTAACGAAAAAGAAATTGAAAATAAGCTGAATGTCCTCCAGAAGGAGACGGGTAAAGTGTGGTGAACTCATCCAACGGGACCCTAATCAGCAGTGAAAATGTATGATCTAGAACTACATGTGTGGCTACATTTCATAGTCATAATGCTGAGTGAAAAAAACTAGTTACACAATGATACATCCAGTAAATGCCATTTCGTCAAAGTTTACAAACATGCCGAACAATTCTATGAAGTGTTTACAGGCACAAACATATGTAGTAAAAAAATACAAAAGCATAAATGAGAATGATAAACCCCAAATGCAAGAGAGCAGGTACCTCAGGGGAGGGACAGAAATGAGTTCAGAGGACTCTACCCAGATCTGTGAAGTTTTATGTCCTTAAAAAAAGATTTGAAGAAAATACGGCAAATGTTAAGCTTTGGCAAGGAGGGGGGTGCCAGGGAAGGGGTACAGAATAAACAGGTGTTAAGAATATTATTCTCTGTAGGTGTTTGTGTATGCTTTGATCCATCAAAGGAGAATTCAACTGAATTGGGGGTGGCAGGGGGGAGGAAGTCTGAGGAAATGATGCTTACTTAGGATGAGAGCCAAAAGTTGAGTAGCTGAGAAAGGGCAGAAAGGTACAGACAGAGAGAACAGGCTGTACAAAGCCACTGGCATGGGAAGGTGAACACAGATGCTGGGAACTGAGACCCCCACTGTGGCCAGAGCCAGGGAGGAAGAGGCTGGAGTTGTGGGTGAAGGTGGGGGGCAGTGCACAGACCAGGCAGGGCCTCAGAGGCCATCTTGAAAGATCAGGCCTTTATGCCAAATACAACTAAAGCAGCAGGGATAGAAAGTTTGGGGATCCAGAGGCACTTCGCTCAGCCAGATAGCAGAACAGGGAAGGCAGTCTTGAAGAGGTGACTCACATCTTGAGCTTTAGGGAATGAGTAAGAGGAAGCCAGCTGGGGCGGGAGGGGGAGTGAGGAGTAAATTCCCTTGATAGGGCCCAACAGCAGTAAAGATACGGAAGACCTTGAATCGTGTGGTCCCAGCATGGTGCAACACCCAGGGCTAGCTCTGAAAGGTATCAGATAGAAAATGGCAGAGGAGGGTGTCCATGAAGACAGAGAGGGCTTGGGGTCCCAGGCTGGGCAGCCTTAAGCAGAGAAAGGCATGGCCAGGCCTGATTGCAGGTAATCGCTCTGGCGGTGCGTGGAGGATGGATTTTTGAAGGAGGCGGGAGCGCAGCAGGGAGATCCTTGAGGGGAATATGTTAATAGCCAATGGGAGAGGGATCCCTAAACCAGGCTGGCTGGAATTAGAATATGAAGAAATGGAGAGTGCCTGGAGAGGTGTTTAGAGGGGCGAGGCGTCTAGGATGATGGTACTGCCATCACTGAGATGGACCAGACGCGGCGAGTTGGAGATGAGTGCACGGCAAGCCAAGTGGAACTGTCCGGCCAGGCCAGCGAAGAGATGGGCGCGCCGAGGGCTGCAGATGGAGCCTGGAGTGGGAGGCGCCTCCTGTGGGTGGTTAATAGTTAATAACCACTCACAGCAAATGAGTTGGTCCAGAAGGAAGGTGGAGGAAGAAACTGAGCGTGTCGCTGGGGACGAGAAGGAATGAGATTGGGGCGGGTGCGGGGAAGAGAGGACAGGAGGGGAAAGACCACGCATACGCTGAGCGGCTGCCAGGAGGTCATCCCCGCGCGGGGCTGGGCGGGCCCGGGGCGCGGGGGCTGCAGGCGGAGCCCCGTTGCGCCCAGCGCCCGCAGGCGCGGGAGAGCCAACCCCGGCCAGGGCCTTCCCGCAGCTCCTCGGGCTGCCTCGGCCGCAGCCGCCGGGGGTAGCAGGGCACTCGCGCGGCCGGGCCACCACGGCCATCCCCGTCACCCCAGGCTCCCGCGTGTCCCGGCCGCGCCTCCCCCCCGCCCGCGGACCTGGCGACGTCACTGCGGCTCTGACGCGCGCTAATGGAGGCACGGGCGGAGGCGGCGTGGCGCAGGCACCCTCCCGGGAGGTCCCGGTCCTTGCAGCCCGCGGCCGCGTTCTTGGCCCTCCTCCAGGGGAACCTCGATTTTCCAAACTCGGGAAGGCCGGCTGTCCTTCGGCTACTGATTAGGACGCGAGCGCCTGGTAAAAGATTTTAGCAATGCCCGGAAAGAAATAGCCGGACCCAGGAAAGACTAATAATAGCCGCCAGCTAGAGTTCTGCTCGTGTGCTCAGCGGTCTTAAGAACAATAATAACGACAACCACAATAGCCACCATTTATTGAGCGCTTACTCTGTGCCAGGCACTGTGTTCAGCGCTTTGCAGGCAACAACCCTCGGAGGTAAGTACCTTTATTATCCCTATTTTGAAGGGAACCGGGGCACAGAGAGGTTAAGTAACTTGCCCCAGGCACACAGCTAGCTGAAGTCAGTGCCAGAATTCCAACCCAGGCTGTCTGATCCCACGTAATCGTCATGTCAACCCACTAAAGTCGGGATCATTTTCTCCATCTTAAAGATGAGGAAATTAAGGCTCGTGGAAATTTAAGTACCTTGCCCAAGGTCACCTAGCTGGAAAATGGATGAGGCAGAAAGCGAACCCAGGGCTCCTCTCTGTCCGCAGAACCCGTGGTCTTGGCCAAAGGCGATCCGACAGCCCTGCAGGCTTTGGCCCCGGGTCCCAGAGGCGCAGCCTCTGCGGGTTTTGGGTGAGTTCCCGCGGCCTCCGATCCCGGATGAATTGGATGTTTCCGAGCATCAGCATCTCTGCTCAGCCCACAGGCGTCAGATAGGGACGCTTCTCCCGAAATCCGGTCAGGGACAGAGCCGCGAGGTCCTCTGAAGGGATGGAGCGGGGGCGGAGGCAGCGAGAGGGATCCCGGGTCCCACCTGCAGAACTGCCGGGCGGGCGGCTTGCCCCGCGAGGCCGGCAGAGGGCGCTGCCGCATGCGCCTCGGGTCCCACGGTTACCAGACCCCGGGGTGGGCGGGCCTCGGCCTGCAGGAGCTAGACTCAGAACCCCAAAGCGGGTAGCTGGCACCCCATCTGGCCCCTCGCCTTAGCCCTGGGCCTGCTTTTCCTGACCACTCTTCCCCATCTTCTGTGCTCCTACCACCCAGCCATCGGCCTTCAATGTTTCCCCTGTCCCTGCACTGCTGGTTTGGTCACCTCTTGAGAGGCAAGAATACTGATCCCATCCCATTAAAAGGCCCAGGTGTTTACAAGTCAACTCAGCCTTGTCTTCCCTTCTGACAGACCCTTTGGTGATGCAAAAATTGACAAAAATCATCCACTGGAACAGATGACTAACTTTCTTTCCTTCTCCAAAATAGGAGAGGATTGGTTAAGGAAGGAGTGAAGAGATAAAAGGATCCTTTTTTTTTTATAATAGCTACAGTGTATTAAGCGCTTGTTTTGTGTTGAGTCTTCCTGTGTCTTGACTCCTTAATCCTCATTACAGCCCTGAGAGGTGTGCATCTTTATTCTCATTTGACAGGTAAGGTCAGAAGACTGGTAAGTAGCAATGCTGGGAATCTACCAGGAGTATCTGACTTTAAAGTGATGTTCCCATCACCTATCACCTAGAATGTAAAAGGTGATACGGCTGAACAAAAGAGGTAAGATACAAACCATGCAAAAACAAACCAAAATCTATTCTAAGAGTGCTCAAAAATACCACATGTGTAGCAAGGGCTCCAATAGCTTTCTGAGCCCCAGTCTGAGACTCCGTTGTTTAAAATAGGAAAACAAATTCTCAAGGTGCAATGAGAGGAGAATAGGAATGAGGCGTTCAGCTTTCCCTTGGAAGAGCATCTGGAGAGGCCCACTCACTTTCTATGTCTGGGCTCTGAGGAAATAAAGGTGGTTCTAGGAAAATCTGAAAAGTATGAGAGGAAAAAAAAAATCCCTTCTGTGGTTTTTACTTTAACCAAGACTCATTTTGCTATTTGTGTTTTATTTTTAAACTAATGTGGCTCTCTCCACCCTTTAAATTGGCACATAAATAGCAAAAACAGAAGGAAGGCCAGCTACAAACTTCAAATGTGGTGGGTTTCCCAGGGAGGAGGTACCTGACTTGAAGTGAAAATGAGGATTAAATGAGGTGCCTTAAACATTTCAAAGACAGACTTTCCACAAGGAATTTAGATCATAAGCCTTTAGAACAGAAGGTTTGTCTGGGTTTAGGCTGGGTATAGTGTTGAGAATTTATGAGTGCCCCCAGAATGTGGAAAACAAATCACATTTTTAGCGTCTGTCTGCATCATCTAGTCATCTGGGCCACCACTTTGCTTATGGCTTTAAAAAATGGCTTCTGGGGGATTTTCCTGTCCTCTGGATCTCAGTCACACACCCTCCCTCAGACCCCTTACTTTTCCAGAAGTTTGCTCCGGGAATTCTGTCGAGGTGAAGCAATGATTGATGATGTCACTAGGCTTGGTTGAAGAGATTGACTGGCCAGCTCTGCAATCACTAACTGGAGGTTTTCCAAACTGGGAAAGCAAGGCAGAAGGAACTTCTTGAGACTTGTCACAACAATTGTGACTCTCTCACCCTACGTCTTTGAACTACAAGGATTCCCCTCTTACCCAACACCAGAGAGTCCTGAACATCCCAGGCTGCTTCTTGCAAAATGCTTAGACCTCTTTGACCTTTTCTCTCTCTGCTGCTTCCCCTCATTCTTTCAGTGCATTCACTGTACAAACATGTATTGAGGGCCTACGATGTGTAGATGCTAGCGGTACAGCAGAGAACCTAACATGAGCTCAGAAGGTTACTTTCTCCCATTCCCACCGGGCTTCTGACCTCCTGGCTCCAACTTCTATGCCTGGAGAGGCCCCATAATAGTAAATGACTTGCTTCTCCAGGTGAGGACTGTTGCTTAGACATATCTGACATTCTGTCAGCTTCTGGCAGCTCCCTGAGATCACACTCTGTGACCACAGACACCACTGTGGTGACACCTATTTGGTTGAAGGTTAGGGTCCTGATATACCTTCAGAAGCAGGGCTCAGAAATGCTCCAGCTCCAGCACTAGCCCATGCTCCTTCCTTTTCTAGTAGTCATTCCTTCTGTTTATAAGATCACTATTGACCAAAATAGCTCAGGCCATATTTATGAAGCATCTACTATGGTGAAAAATCCCACAGTGCCATAATACCCCACTGTCCAAAGGAAAACGTTGGCTTAAACAAACAACAGTGACTATCTGGCAAAAGGATGTGTGAGATAATGCTTATGAGTCTTTTGGGTCATTTTTCTATTGAATCTTGGGACTGAGTGATTCATAATAATGAGGGCAAGGAAGAACACTAGGCCTGTTTTAGCTTTCAGGATTATTCAAATGGAATAGATTTCCACCATCAACACCCTAGCAAAGACAGAATGCATAAGGTAAATTGCCAGTTTTTGTCTTTTTGGAAAATCCATTAATACTGAATGAGCTTGGTTTTAATCCATTCCCCCACTCCCCCACCAAAAAAAAACAAAATGAGAGAGAGAGAGGGAGAGAGAGGATTGGACTGTAGGATTCAGATTACGTCCTTGGAAATCCCTTTAGAAAGTAGATTCTAAATCAGTACTCATTCTTCTTGAATATCCCACCCCCAAGACTGGCCCACCCCTTCTAGATACAGTATTATTTTCTCTCCCCTTGAGGAAGGAGTGGCTCAGAGATCAGAAGACTGAGGGAGAGTAAGGAAGACTTTTCCATTACCTGAGTTGCAGAGCTGTTTGGGTCTAGAGAACCTGTATATGTGTGCTGTGTCTGCACTGAGTTCATGATTGTGCATCCTCTGGCTAATGTCCAAAGTCTTCATAACATGGGGACTGAGATGTACCAAAAGAAGGCCTATCTGTGAAGGAGGACGTGTGTCCACCCACCAAGAAGTTTTTGATGGTCAGTGTCTGCGTGTTCAGCTGCTGGGTGAAGAGATTTGGAAACTACTAAACATTCCTACTGGGATCTTTCCAAGCCCTTTTGGGAATCGGCAACAGCGCTTACCGGGGGAAATTAGTTTTGCACTTTCACAGAGTGAGAAATTCCTCGGGGGCATTCTTGTTCTTGGGAAGAGGAATCAAAACCCCGCTCACTCCTTCAGGGCCCATGCTCTTAGTAAAGCACAGCGAATCCCAGTTCGGTTGGTCCAGCCTGGGGCCTTGGGGTGGGAGCAGATGCAGCAGCGGAGTTCAGCGAACTCACCTGTGGCTAAGTCCCTACCCCGACTGGCGCAAGCGTGAGATTTCAGCGGATCTTGTTACCAGTGTGTAAACACCTTGACTGGCCGCCAACGCTCCCAAGCGACCACAGAAGATCTCAAACCTTTCCTATCTTCCTAGAAACCCTGGCGGCCCGGCCGCTGCTTACTGTCTGATGCAACAGTTTGCAACGCCGTTCTGGGAGCAGAGCCGGCCGTGGGGCGCTGGGCGTCCTGCCGATGCGCATGCGCGGGCTGCGGCCCGTCCTGCCGGGAGGGGGAGAAGCTTTTCACCAGATGTGCTGGGGGCGGGGCGGGCAGGGAGACCTTTGGCAGCTCGCGCCGACGATCTGAGCTTAATTAAACTTCTCCCGAGGCATTGGCTGACTGATTGACCCAGTGATCCAAAAAAATCAGAGAGGCTCGAATCGCCCTAAACGCGACAGGAGAGCGAAGTTGGGGAGTTGGCTTTCGGTTTACAGAGCTCGGCCTCTCTTCCCCGAGCCCCCCCAGTCCACAATGCTTTCGGGGTTCCAAAGCTCATTAGGGCGTCAGATCTCGCTTGTCTGGGCCCTTCTACTGAATTCTCAAAGAGGGAAGAACAGTGGTTACAGAGGGGAAAAGAGGCAAAGTTTTGATAGCATCTAGATCAGTATCTTTCCTCCATTTCTCCACCCATGTGCCTTAGAAGGTTTTATAAGCAAAAAGGAACATGGCATCGCGGATTTTTTTCCAAATTTTTGAGCCATTTAGGTATTGCCTGCATGATTTTCTTCCATACCCACATGCCTCCTATGTTATATATTTTAAGTTGACTTTTATTTTATTTTATTAACTTTCCTTATTTTTAAAATTAACTTTAAATCGATTCCCTTTTCCTACATAGCCTTGCCTGAAGCAACAACATTAGTGAAACCACAGCTCTGATGTGCTAGTCATATATTTTAATACACTTGAAAATAAACTCATAGTCAAATAAAAAAAGTATGTGTTAGCTAAAATGTGTCTTGTCTACTACATTTGAAGAAAAACTCCAGAGGTAATAACAATAGCTAACATATGCTGAGTGATTGCCAATGTCCCAGGCACTGTTCTAAGATTCTAAGTCCTTAGGACACCTTAGAAGGTGGGTGTTGTTTACATTTTACAGAGGAGAAAAGTGAGCCACAGAGAGGTTAGGTAACTTGCTTAAGGTCACAGAGCCAGGATACAAACTCTACTAGCCTCGCTCTAGACCTATACTGCTGGCCTAAAAAGAGGCTAAGTTACTGCCGAGATCCCCCAGGTGGTTAGCATACTCCGGATTTGAACCCAAGTCTGGCTGACTGCAGAACTGAGCTTTTAACTAACGTGTGGGACTCTTTTGCCTATTTTCCCAAATCTCACCTCATACAACCTTCTCTCCGTCCGCTTCCTTTGGAATCCAAAATGCGCTTCCAGGTCTTTCTCTCCTTATTCCCCCGCCCCCTGGGTGGGACAAAGTTTCTCTTTTCTAGTGTTTTCTTCTCTTCTCTGAATTAAAGTAACCCATAAATCTCTGATTTCCCTGGGAATCCCCTACTTTGAAGGTCCTGTCTTCTCTCCTCCACTGACCATGGAACTGCTTAGAAATTCCACCTATCGGCATCGAAACTACATTTCCCAGACTGCCATGCTCGCCTGGAAAGAGAACAAAAATCCTGTGTCAAACCATGTGGCTCCTATTTTGGGGTCGGAAAATCTGGTCACTAGCTAGGACAAAGATTGGTATGCCCATAGACTAATTCATCTGGCCCCAGGCAGACATGAATTTCCCAGGCCTCAATGATTGGGGGTAGGGGTGAGTTATTTCAGCAAACAAAACCTTCAATTAGGGGCTTAAATGAAGACTTGGCATAAGACTTCTAAAAGATGGCTGACCCCTGCCCAGTAGATATATTTTTTTTCTGCAGCAGCCCTTGCCGCCACTCCTTCCCTCTCTTCCCTTCCTTTTCCTTCCCCTTCTTCCAGATTCTTCTCTTAATTGTACCATCCTGCCACTCCCTTGTCCCCATCCCCACCCCCATGCCCACACCCACTCTTTAACTGTTTAGTATAAAATCCAGCCCACCAGACTGAGGTTTTCTTCGACCCAAATGTTATTTTCAGAAGGAGCCATTGAGGTTGGGGTGTAATTGCAGCGTTGGGCCTCTGCAAGCCAAGCTGAAAATAATCAGCGAGGCAGATGGGGTGGGAAGAGTGTGCGGTGGCCACTTCCACCAAAGAGCAAGAGAAACCCAGTGGAGTGAGTCAGAGAGAGGCGAGTGCCAGGCTGGGCCTCTTGGGCTTACAGCCGGGAGTTGAGTTAAGGAGAAACTGCCCAAGGTGTTGGGCCTTTGACTGAGACCAATCCAAGGTGATTCCTGGCTGCACATCACAAGTCCATATTTCTTGTGACAGCCACTAAGCTTCTCTTGCTCTTCCTCAGTTGGGCCAGAGAAGCCAGTACTCCAAATGGGCGCTTGGCCATCTGGTTGGCTCACCCATCTCTAGAGCAGGGTTTCTCAACTTGGGCACTACTGTCATGTCAGCTTGGATACTCCTTTGTTGTGGGGAGCTATCTTGTGCATTGTGTAGGATGTTTAGCAACATCCCTGGCCTTTACCCACTGGACACAGTAGCACACACACACACTTACACAAGTCAGGACTACCCGAAATGCCTCCAGACCCCTGGTTGAAAACCACTGGTCTAGAGTGATCCAGGCCTATTAAAGGGTCACGTCACCTGTTCCCACGGTAGCCTCATTGCTTTGCATTACATCTGAATGGGCCCTGATAGAAACTATTGGCCAATTCCTATTTCCATTGACAACTGTTGAATACCTCAAACCCAGCACAAGCGCCCAGGCACTGGACAAGGTGTTGAAGATGAAGCCGCGAGCAAGACAGACGTGGTCCCTCGTGGAAGTGACTGAGTGATTAAACAAGCCTGAGTTAGAGGCTTGTAAAGAAAAGGCCTGGGGTACTACAAGAAAATCGAAGAGGGTTTCTCACCTAGGTTGGAGGAGGTTGTCAAGAAAGGCTCTTAGACGAAATGAGGAATTAGCCAGCTGGAGATCTGAGGGTGAGGCAGTGTTCCATGGAGTAGGCACAGAGTGTTCAGAAGTGCTGAGTTAAGAGAGAACGTCATGCATTCAAGGGACCCAGAGAAGTCTGTCATGGACCAGGCTGAGGACAGTGGGTAGTTGTTTTCTCCTCTCACCCACAAAACTTGCTTTCCTTGTACTCCTCCTCCAGATTTCTAGCACAAGCAAATAAACTTAGGATCATATTTAACTCCCCCCCTGCCTTGTCCTTGCTCAACCCCCCTCAGTCACCCGGTTACCAAGTTCTGTCAGTTCTGCCACCAAAATCTCTCTGCAAACTATCTCCTTGTCTCCTTTTCCACCACCACAGCCCTGATGCAGGCTCTCTTCATTACTCAGCCGAATTTGTGAAATAGCTTCCTAACGAGTCATCCTCCAGTCTCTACCTCAGAGAAAGACACAGATCTGCCCATGTCTCTGCTGGTTTAAAAACCCTGCATGGCTTCCAGAGGCTTGTCAGACGGGCTGCTGCCTCCCCCTGGCTCTCAGGTGCCCTTTGTTAACTGCTCCCAAGGTCACTCCCGCCCTCCCACTCCCTAGCCACACCAGACCACTAGCCACACCCTGTAGGCCTTCATGCCTCCGTGATTTTGCTGTTCTCTTTGTCTGAAAGGCTCTTTCCCAACCAAAATCATTTGGGGGAATTCCCACATATCCTTTAAGACCCAGACAAAATGAACTCATGATATTCTTTATCCCTTCGTAGAAGCCTTCTCTTAATTCTTCCCTCTGTTTTCATTGGGATTTATATATTGCTGCTAGTTTACCATTTGTTATGTTGACCCATAGTGACCTATTTAAATCCGTCCCTCTCCTAGAGTCAGAGGGCCTCAAAGGCAGGTAATGCAGTGGACCCTGCTGGTTGACTACCCAAGACCCATTCACCCCCCTTCCAGCTTCCTAAGAAGTATACAAGGCACAGTGTATTATTTAGCAGACAAGCTAAGTTGCCATAACAAACAGACCCAGAGTACAGAGACTTAAGCAAGCCCATATGCCTCAAGGGAAGCTGACCCCTTGCCCAGCTCCAGGGGTGGGCCCACCACCCTTCTCAAGAATTGGTTCGGGAACCTGGGCCTGAACTAATCAGTGTGTGGTAGAGACTTCTCTGGTTCCCTAATATCCACTCTCACCTTCTTTAGTGACATTACTCCCAGTTTGGGACCAAGCGGATAGCTGCCTGGTAAGGACTACATTTCCCAGCCTCCCTTGCAGCTTGATGTAGCCACAAGTCTAAGTTCTCACCAAAGGATTGTGAGCAGACACGATTGTACCACTTCTAAGCTATGCCTTCGCAAAGAATGTGCATGTGCTCCCTTGTCCTTCCCCTGCCCTTCCCCCTTTCTGAGAGGTAATAGAAATTGGAACAGTCTCCCTGGACCTAGAGAGGGAAGCCATATTTGGAGGATGGTGGAGCCCACCTATCAGTCTTGGATGGCTTTTTTTCCTAACTCTTCTATGATATGAAAGAGACATAAACTTCTATTTTGCTTACACTTCTGTTTGGAGTCTTTTAGGCCTGTGACCTAAGGGCCAGTGAGATACAAGGAAAGGTTTAATGGGGGTTTCTGGGAAAGATCTCTCTTGTTTTTATGAGGGAACATCGTGGAGCAACCTTCTCTCTTTCTCTTCCTCTGCACATTGCCGGGCCTGGAACTATCGCAGTGCTCTTGCTACCAGCCTAATACATGGGCTACAAATGAGGGCAGAGCTGAGAGAACCGCAGGGAAATGGAGTCAGAGTTTCTGGACTAAACAACTCTGAGGTCCACTGTCTTGTCTGCTTGGGTCGTCATAACAAAATACCACAGACTGGTGGGCTTAAACGATAGAAATTTACTTTCTCATCATTCTAGAGGGCTAAAAGTCCAGGGTTGGTTTCCGGTGAGGCCTCTCTTGGTGGCTTGCAGACAGCCACCTTGTCATTGTGTCCTCACATGGCCTCCTCCCTGTGTGCTTGCAGAGAGAGAGAGCAGTCTATTGTCTCTTCCTCTTCTTATAAAGACACCAGTCCAATCGGATTAGGGTTCCATCCTATGACCTCTTTTAACCTTAATTATCCCTGTCTCCAAATATAAGGCTTCAACATATGAATTTGGAAGGAGGTCACAATTCAGTCCATAACACCCACTCTACCTATGGGCTTCCAGTTTTGTGAGCCAATAAACGTCCTTTTGTTGAAACCAGCTCACATTATTTTTCTGCCACTTCTAACCTTACAGTGTTTCGCTCCTCTTGGGCCTAGCACAGAAGAAGTCTATAAATATTGGTGGAATAAATGCCCAGTCACTATTTTTCTTCTCTTACCTGAAATGACAACCTCACAGATAAACTATAAACATTTGTCTTTCTCTCTGCCCCAGCCTAAATACCTAAAGCAGTTGCATGGACCTCATCTCTAGAAAATTCTTCACAGACCCAGCTATAAAATCAGAAAGTTGAATTAAACACACGCTAGCCTACCTTCCAGCAGAAACATCTCGAGTCCCCTCCAGCTCTAATGTCCCATGGCTCTGCCTGAGGCTCTCTGTGTCATTCTGTGTCCACACTGAGGACCTTTCTAGCACTAACAATGTACAGTCTACCAAGAGGGCCTTCTGGGCTCCTGCCCGCACTCCCTTACGGTCTAGGGTTCTGTTTGATGCCTTCTCAAGCTCTGGAGTCCCAAGATTCTGTAACACTATGCTGAACACAAGGAAGTTTTTGAGTGGCTACTAGACCTCTTGCCCCGCAGCACAGAAGAGAAAGCCCAGAGGAGGGCCTGGACTCTCACAGCCTTGTCCTTCCAGAAGAAATCAGAGGCTGACTCTGCTGAGAAACAGGCAGGTAGGAGCCTCACAGTACTCAGACATACATACAGTAGATCCTGCAGCAAGGACACTCGAGCTCCTGTGCCCATCGCTCAGCCATCCAGACTGCCATCAGTGGTGCCCAAAACAGGGCACGTGCCAGTTCCAGGCAACACACTTTCTTCTTTCAGCCACAAGAACTCCACTCGTACAGACTGGGGAAAGGGCAGCCTCATTACTCAGCCAACTGGAACGTGGGAAAATTAGACCTCCAGGAAAATGACCAGTGAATTGACCCTGGTCAGCCAGGACCTTGAAGGTCCAGAGGTGATTCAGCAGCAACTCCAATCCTTTCTTCCCAGGCCTTTTGAAGTTACCATCTGTAGGACACTCACGATGTGCTGAGCACATATATTAGCTCATTTTCTCTTCACAAGGGCTCTGTAGGATGCATCATTGCTAGCCCCATTTTATAGATAAGTGAACTAAGGCTTAGGTGAAATGGCTTGCTTGGAGTGACAGAGCGGGATTTGACCTCAGGTTCTTAACCAGATGCTTGCTGGGAGACCTTTGTGATTTGACAGCATCTTCTCTGGTTTTATAACTTAGGCGGGCCTGGGGGAAAGGCATGGTGAGACCCCAGACCTGTGAGGTCAGTGCCGATGGGGAGGAAGTTAAGACCAGAGAGAAACACGGTCACTGGAGTGAAGGACAAGACTGGCAAAGACCAGCAGGCAGTCAGAGTCAAGTACAAAGAGTGTGGCCAGCTCCGTCAGTTAGGGTCTACTGCACCCAACCAGGGTGGTCAGGATCTCCCTGGGCAGAGCGGTGATGTCTCAGTCTGTTCGAGCCGCTATCACAAAATAACGTAAACTGGGTGGCTAATAAAAAACATAAGTTTATTTCTTTCAGTTCTGGAAGCCGGACATCCCAGATCAGGGTGCCAGCATGGTTGGATTCTGGTGAGAGCCCTTTTCCAGAAGGGGCCAGGGAGCTCGGT
>NW_021146116.1:0-2697 GCF_002837175.3 Physeter macrocephalus
TCGCCTCGCATCCGTGCCCCTCCCTCCACCCGGCCTGTGTCAGAGCCCCCAAATCAGCTGCTCCTTTAACACCATCCTGTCTGAGCAAAGGGCAGACGCCCTCGGACGACCTACATGCAGAGGCAGGGCCAAGTCCAAAGCTGAACCCCAGGAGCTGTGCAAACAAAGAGGAGAGGGGGAGGTCTCTCCCAGCAGCCTCAGAAGCAGCGGATTAAAGCTTCACAATCAACTTGAAGTGCCCTGCATCTGTGGAAAACCTGAATAGACAGTGAAATATCCCAAGTTGAGGAGGTGGACTTTGGGAGCAAGATATACTATTATTTTCCCCTTTTTTTCTTTTTGTGAGTGTGTATGTGTGTGCTGCTGTGTGAGATTTTGTCTGTATAGCTTTGCTTTCACCATTTTTCTTAGGGTTAGATCGACCCATTTTTTTAATAGAAACTTTTCTTCTTAATAATTATTTTTTATTTTAATAACTCTTCCTCCCTACCTTCCTCTCTTCCTTCCTTCCTTCCTTTCTTGCTTTCTTCCTTCCTTGATTTCTTCCTTCCTTTCTTCCTTCCTTCTTTTCTTCCTTCCTCCCTTCCTTTCTTCCTTCCTTCCTTCCTTCCCTTCTTTCCTTTCGATTTTTTCTCCCTTTTATTTTGAGCAGTGTGGATTAAAGGCTCTTGGCGCTCCAGCCAGGCGTCAGGGCTGTGTCTCTGAGGTGGGACAACCAACCTCAGGACACTGGTCCACAAGAGGCCTCCCAGCTCGACACAATATCAAATGGTGAAAATCTCCCAGAGATCTCCATCTCAACACCAAGACCCAGCTTCACTCAAGGACCAGCAACGAACAGTGCTGGACACCCTATCCCCAACAAAGAGCAACACAGGTCTACAGCCCCATCCATTAGCAGAGAGGCTGCCTAAAATCATAATAAGCCTACCAACATGCCCGAACACACCACCAGACGTGGACCTGCCCACCAGAAAGACAAGATCCACCCTCATCCACCAGAACAGAGGCACTAGTCCCCCCAACCAGGAAACCTACTCAACCCACTGAACCAACCTTAGCCACTGGGGACAGCCACCAAAACCAACGGGAACTACGAACCTGCAGCCTGCAAAAAGGAGACCCCAAACACAGTAAGATAAGCAAAATGAGAAGACAGAAAAACACACAGCAGATGAAGGAGCAAGATAAAATCACACCAGACCTAACAAATGAAGAGGAAATAGGCAGTCTACCTGAAAAAGAAATCAGAATAATGATAGTAAAGATGATTCAAAATCTTGGAAATAGAATAGACAAATTGCAAGAAACAGTTAACAAGGACCTAGAAGAAATAAAGAGGAAGCAAGCAACGATGAGCAACACAATAAATGAAATGAAAAATACTCTAGATGGGCTCAGTAGCAGAATAACTGAGGCAGAAGGACAGATAAGTGACCTGGAAGATAAAATAGTGGAAATAACTACTGCAGAGCAGAAAAAAGAAAAAAGAATGAAAAGAACTGACGACAGTCTCAGAGACCTCTGGGACAACATTAAACGCACCAACATTCGAATTATAGGGGTCCCAGAAGAAGAAGAGAAAAAGAAAGGGACTGAGAAAATATTTGAAGAGATTATAGTTGAAAACTTCCCTAATATAGGAAAGAAAATAGTCAATCAAGTCCAGGAAGCACAGAGAGTCCCATACAGGATAAACCCAAGGAGAAACACGCCAAGACACATAATAATCAAACTGTCAAAAATTAAATACAAAGAAAACATATTAAAAGCAGCAAGGGAAAAACAACAAATAACACACAAAGGAATCCCCATAAGGTTAACATCGGATCTTTCAGCAGAAACTCTCCAAGCCAGAAGGGAGTGGCAGGACATATTTAAAGTGATGAAGGAAAAAAACCTACAACCAAGATTACTCTACCCAGCAAGGATCTCATTCAGATTTGATGGAGAAATTAAAACCTTTACAGACAAGCAAAAGCTGAGAGAGTTCAGCACCACCAAACCAGCTTTACAACAAATGCTAAAGGAACTTCTCTAGGCAAGAAACACAAGAGAAGGAAAAGACCTACAAGAACAACCCGAAACAATTCAGTAAATGGTAATAGAACCATACATATCGATAATTACCTTAAATGTAAATGGATTAAATGCTCCCACCAAAAGACACAGACTGGCTGAATGGAAACAAAAACAAGACCCATATATATGCTGTCTACAAGAGACCCACTTCAGACCTAGGGACACATACAGACTGAAAGTGAGGGGATGGAAAAAGATATTCCATGCAAATGGAAATCAGAAGAAAGCTGGAGTAGCAATTCTCATATCAGACAAAATAGACTTTAAAGTAAAAACTATAACAAGAGACAAAGAAGGACACTATATAATGATCAAGGGATCGATCCATGAAGAAGATATAACAATTGTAAATATTTATGCACCCAACATAGGAGCACCTCAATACATAAGGCAAATACTAACAGCCATAAAAGGGGAAATCGACAGTAACACAATCATAGTAGGGGACTTTAACACCCCACTTTCACCAATGGACAGATCATCCAAAATGAAAATAAATAAGGAAACACAAGCTTTAAATGATACATTACACAAGATGGACTTAATTGATATTTATAGGACATTCCATCCAAAAACAACAGAATACACATTCTTCTCAAGTGCTCATGGAACACT
>NW_021146116.1:3260-3572 GCF_002837175.3 Physeter macrocephalus
AACTAAAAGCTGGTTCTTTGAGAAGATAAATAAAATTGATAAACCGTTAGCCAGACTCATCAAGAAAAAAAGGGAGAAGACTCAATTCAATAGAATTAGAAATGAAAAAGGAGAAGTAACAACTGACACTGCAGAAATACAACAGATTATTATAGATTACTACAAGCAACTGTATGCCAATAAAATGGACAACCTGGCAGAAATGGACAAATTCTTAGAAACGCACAAGCTGCCGAGACTGAACCAGGAAGAAATAGAGAATATGAACTGACCAATCACAAGCACTGAAATTGAAACTGTGATTAAAAATCT
>NW_021146116.1:8850-14816 GCF_002837175.3 Physeter macrocephalus
AAAGAAACTACAGGCCAATATCACTGATGAACATAGATGCAAAAATCCTCAATAAAATACTAGCAAACAGAATCCAACAGCACATTAAAAGGATCATACACCATGATCAAGTGGGGTTTATTCCAGGAATGCAAGGATTCTTCAATATATGCAAATCAATCAACGTGATACACCATATCAACAAACTGAAGGAGAAAAACCATATGATCATCTCAATAGATGCAGAGAAAGCTTTTTACAAAATTCAACACCCATTTATGATAAAAACCCTGCAGAAAGTAGGCATAGAGGGAACTTTCCTCAACATAATAAAGGCCATATATGACAAATCCACAGCCAGAATTGTTCTCAATGGTGAAAAACTGAAATCATTTCCACTATGATCAGGAACAAGACAAGGTTGCCCACTCTCACCACTCTTATTCAACATAGTTTTGGAAGTTCTAGCCACAGCAATCAGAGAAAAAAAAAGAAATAAAAGGAATCCAAATAGGAAAAGAAGAAGTTAAGCTGTCACTGTTGGCAGGTGACATGATACTATACATAGAGAATCCTAAAGATGCTACCAGAAACCTACTAGAGTTAATCAATGAATTTGGTAAGGTTGTAGGATACAAAATTAATGTACAGATATCTGTTTCATTCCTACTCACTAAAGATGAAAAATCCGTAAGAGAAATTAAGGAAACACTTCCATTTACCACTGTAACAAAAAGAATAAAATACCTAGGAATAAACCTACCTAAGGAGACAAAAGACCTTTACTCATAAAACTATAAGACACTGATGAAAGAAATGAAAGATCGCACAAACAGATAGAGATATACCGTGTTCTTGGATTGGAACAATCAACATTGTGAAAACGACTGTACTACCAAAGCAATCTACAGATTCAATGCAATCCCTATCAAACTACCAATGGCATTTTTCAGAGAACTAGAACAAAAAATTTTCATAATTTGTATGGAAACAACAAAGACCCCAAACAGCCAAAGCAATCTTGAGAAGAAAAACAGAGCTGGAGGAATCAGGCTCCCTGACCTCAGACCATACTAAAAAGCTACAGTAATCAAGATAGTATGGTACTGGCACACAAAAAATATATAGATCAATGTAACAGGAGAGAAAGCCCAGAGATAAACCCATACACATATGGTCACCTTATTTTTGATAAAGGAGGCAAGAATATAGAATGGAAAAACCACAGCCTCTTCAATAAGTGGAGCTCGGAAATCTGGAAAGCTATAAGTAAAAGAATGAAATTAGAAGACTCCATAATACCATCAACAAAAATAAACTCAAGATGGATTAAAGACCTAAATGTAAGGCCAGACACTATAAAACTCTTAGAGCAAAACATAGGTAGAACACTCTATGACATCAATCACAGCAAGATCCTTTTTGAACCACCTCCTAGAGAAATGGAAATAAAAACAAAAATAAACAAATGGGACCTAATGAGACTTAAAAGCTTTTGCAGAGCAAAGAAAAACATAAAGAAGACGAAAAGACAATCCTCAGAATGGGAGAAAATATTTGCCAACAAAGCAACTGACAAAGGATTAATCTCCAAACTTTATAAGCAGTCCATGCAGCTCAATATGAAAAAAACAACCCAATCCGTAAATGGGCAGAAGACCTAAATAGACATTTCTCAAAGAAGATATACAGATTGCCAACAAACACATTAAAGAATGCTCAACATCACTAATCATTAGAGAAATGCAAATCAAAATTACAATGTGGTATCACCACACACAGGTAAGAATGGCCATCATCAAAAAATCTACAAACAATAAATGCTGCAGATGTGTGGAGAAAAGGGAACCCTCTTGCACGGTTGGTGGGAATATAAATTCATACAGCCACTATGGAGAACAGTATGGAGGTTCCTTAAAAAACTAAAAATAGAAGTACCACAGGACACAGCAGTCCCACTACTGGGCATATACCTGGAGAATACCATAATTCAAAAAGAGTCATGTTCTACAATGTTCATTGCATCTCTATTTGCAATAGCCAGGACATGGAAGCAACCTAAGTGTCTATCAACTGAAGAATGGATAAAGAAGATGTTGCACATCTTCAGTATATGATGGAATAATACTCAGCCATAAAAAGAAATGGAATTGAGTTATTTGTAGTGAGGTGGACGGACCTAGAGTCTGTCATACAGAGTGAAGTAAGTCAGAAAGAGAAAAAAAATACTGTATGTTAACACATATATATGGAATCTAAAAAAAAAAAAAGAAAAAAAATGGTTGGGAAGAACCTAGGGACAGGACAGGAATAAAGACACAGACGTAGAGAATGGACTTGAGGACATGGGGAGGGGGAAGTGTAAGCTGGGACGAAGTGAGAGAGTCGCATGGACTTATATATACTATAAAATGCAAAATAGATAACTAGTAGGAAACAGCTGCATAGCACAGGGAGATCAGCTCAGTGCTTTGTGACCACTTAAGAGGGGTGGGAGGGAGATGCAAGAGGGAGGAGATATGGGGATATATGTATATGTATAGCGGATTCACTTTGTTATAAAGCAGAAACTAACACACCATTGTAAAGCAATTATAGTCCAATAAAGATGTTAAAAATAAATAAATAAATAATTTATGCCCTCCCCAAATTAAATCTTTAAAAAAAATAAATAAATAAAAGAGAGCACTCAATAACATGGTAACTCTAAACCTAAGTATTTTAAGTACTATCATAAATATAAATGGATTAATATCTCCTATTAAAGTGTAATTTTTTATATTATGTGCAACTAAATTTTTTTCACAATATACAGGTAAGATAAAAGAATTACATTAGAAAGGAGAAAACATTCCATGTATTTAAAAACAATAAAACAAGCATATAATATGCATCTTAGATAAAGTAGTCTTTAAGTTCAGAACAATTTGTCATTATTGTAATTAGTCTTATTATCCCAATTTCTTAAAAATATTTTAGTACTTTTTCTATTGAAAAAATATTTTAATACTTTTTTCTCTGGTCTTTTGTGGTCTAATACATGGTAAGTATTTAGGTGCTAACATAACATAAAAATATATGTTGTTTTTTTACAGCCGAACAAAACTGAATCAAGAAGAAATAGATAACTTGAACAGACTGATCACTAAAGGCAAAATAGACTCTGTAATTAAAAAAAAAACTCCCTACCAACAAAAGTCCAGGATCAGATGCTTTCACAGGCAAATTCTACCAAATATACAAAGCAGAACTTACACTGATTCTTCTCAAATGCTTCGAAAAGATTGAAGAGTAAGGAATACTTCCAAAGACATTCTAAGAAGCCACCATCACCCTGATGTCAAAACCAGATGGGGGGGACTTCCTTGGTGGCACAGTGGTTAAGAATCCATCTGCCAATGCAGGGGACATAGGTTCGAGCTGTGGTCCGGGAAGATCCCACATGCCACAGAGCAACTAAGCCTGTGTGCCACAACTATTGAGCCTGCGCTCTACAGCCCACAAGCCACAACTACTGAGCCTGATAGCCACAATTACTGAAGCCCGCGCACCTACACCCCATGCTCTGCAACAGAAGAAGCCACCACAATGAATAGCCCACACACCACAATGAAGAGTAGCCCCCACTCGCCGCAACTAGAGAAAACCCGTGCACAGCAATGAAGACCCAATGCATCCAAAAATAAAGAAGGAAAGAAATTTACTAAAAACAAAACAAAACAGATGGGGACTTTTCTGGTGGTCCAGCAGTTAAGATTTAGCCTTCCAGTGCAGGGGGTGCAGGTTCAATCCGTGGTCACGGAGCTAAGATCCCACATGCCTCACAAACCAGAAATCAAAACATAAAAGAGAAGAAATACTGTAACAAATTTAATAAAGATTTTTAAAAAACACACAAACACAGAAAAAGACACTACCAAAAAAGAAAATTGCAGGCCAATATCTTTGATAAATATACATGCAAAATTCTCAACTGAATATTAGAAAACCAAATTTGACAACACATAAGAGGATCATACGCCATGACCAAATTTGATTCACCCCAGTGTCACAAAGTTGTTTAAACATATGCAAATCAATCAACATGATATACCCCATCAACAAAGGAAAAACACAAAACAAATGATCATCTCAATAGATGCCAAAAAAGCATTTGAAAAACTTCAACATCCATTCATGATATAAATGCTTACCAAAGTGGGTATAGAGGAAACATATCTCAACATAATAAAAACTATTTATGACAAATCCACAGCCAATAAAATATTCAATGTTCATAAGCTGAAAGCCTTCCTGCTAAAATCTGGAACAAGACAAGGATGCGCACTCTCACCTCTTCTCTTCAACATAGTATTGGAAGTCCTAGCCACAACAATCAGACAAGCAAAAGAAATAAAATCTAAACAACTTGGAAGGGAAGAGGTAAAATTGTCATTATATGCAGATGACATGATAATATATATAAAGGAAATCCTAAAAATTTCACACAAAAACTACTAGAACTGATAAATAAATTCAACAAAGTAGCAGGATACAAGATTAACATACATAAATTGTTTGTGTTTCTTTGTTTTTCTTTTTTTTTTTAATTTATTTTGGCTGCATTGGGTTTTCATTGCTGTGCACGGGCTTTCTCTAGTTGTGGCCAGTGGGAGTTAGTCTTCATTGTGGTGCACAGGGTTCTCATTGGAGTGTCTTCTCTTGTTGCAGAGCAAGGGCTCTAGGCACGCGGCCTTAAGTAGTTGTGGCACACGGACTCAGTAGTTGTACTCCAGGGCTCTAGAATACAGGCTAAGTAGTAGTGGAGCACAGGTTTAGTTGCTCCACGGCATGTGAGATCTTCCTGCGCCAGGGCTCAAACCTACGTCCCCTGTATTGGCAGGTGGATTCTCAACCACAGAGCCACCAGGGAAGTCCCTGGTTGCATTTCTTTACATTAACAACGAAATATCAGAAAGGGAATGTAAGCAAGCTATCCTTTTAACAGTACCACTAATAAAGGAAACTGAAGATGATTCAAAGAAATGGAAAGACATCCCACGCTCTTAGATGGGAACAATCAATAGTGTTAAAATGGCCATACTACCCAAAGCAATCTACAGATTTAATGTGATCCCTATCAAACTACCCATGACATTTTTCCCAGAACTAGAACAAATAATCCTAAAATGTCTCTGGAACCATAAAAAGTCAGAACTGTCAACACAATCCTGAGGAAAAAAAACAAAGCAGAAGGCATAACCCTCCTAAATTTCAGACAATACTATAAAGTTAGAGCAATCAAAACTGCATGGTATTGGCACAGAAAGAGATACATGGAACAATGGAATGGAATAGAGAGACGAGAAATAAACCAACACACCTATGGTCAATTAACCTTTGACAAAGAGGCAAGAATATACAATGGGAAAAAGATAGTCTCTTCAGCAAGTGGTGTTTTGAAAGTTGGACAGCCATATGCAAATCAGTGAAGTCAGAACATACCCTCACACCATACACAAAAATAAACTCAAAACGGCTTGTATGCTTAAATATAATATATGACACCTTAAAGCTCTTAGAAGAAAACATAAGCAAAACATTCTCTGACATAAATCATACCAAAGTTTTCCTAGGTAGTTCTCCCTAGGCAGTACAAATACAGTAAGTCACCTACATACGAAACTTCAAGTTGCAAACTTTCAAAGATGCAAACGTCCATTTGCATGTCCAGTCATGTAAGTTAGATCACGTGTCTGGCATACATTGTCACGTGTGTGCATCCTCTATAAGTGGTTGTGCTTTTGTGAGCTTTACAGTATTGTATAGAGTACAGTAGTACAGTATCTTTATTTCAAGCCCAAGATGTCTGGAAGCAAGCATAAAAGCAGCGGTGATGTAGCTGGTACTGTTAAGAAGCACCAAGCGATAATGATGGAAACAAAAGTGAAAATAATTGAGAGAGTGGAGTGAGGCAAAAAGATGTTAGACATCGCTCATTCTTATAA
>NW_021146116.1:19322-28091 GCF_002837175.3 Physeter macrocephalus
ATACAGCCACTATGGAGAACAGTATGGAGGTTCCTTAAAAAACTAAAAATAGAAGTACCACAGGACACAGCAGTCCCACTACTGGGCATATACCTGGAGAATACCATAATTCAAAAAGAGTCATGTTCTACAATGTTCATTGCATCTCTATTTGCAATAGCCAGGACATGGAAGCAACCTAAGTGTCTATCAACTGAAGAATGGATAAAGAAGATGTTGCACATCTTCAGTATATGATGGAATAATACTCAGCCATAAAAAGAAATGGAATTGAGTTATTTGTAGTGAGGTGGACGGACCTAGAGTCTGTCATACAGAGTGAAGTAAGTCAGAAAGAGAAAAAAAATACTGTATGTTAACACATATATATGGAATCTAAAAAAAAAAAAAGAAAAAAAATGGTTGGGAAGAACCTAGGGACAGGACAGGAATAAAGACACAGACGTAGAGAATGGACTTGAGGACATGGGGAGGGGGAAGTGTAAGCTGGGACGAAGTGAGAGAGTCGCATGGACTTATATATACTATAAAATGCAAAATAGATAACTAGTAGGAAACAGCTGCATAGCACAGGGAGATCAGCTCAGTGCTTTGTGACCACTTAAGAGGGGTGGGAGGGAGATGCAAGAGGGAGGAGATATGGGGATATATGTATATGTATAGCGGATTCACTTTGTTATAAAGCAGAAACTAACACACCATTGTAAAGCAATTATAGTCCAATAAAGATGTTAAAAATAAATAAATAAATAATTTATGCCCTCCCCAAATTAAATCTTTAAAAAAAATAAATAAATAAAAGAGAGCACTCAATAACATGGTAACTCTAAACCTAAGTATTTTAAGTACTATCATAAATATAAATGGATTAATATCTCCTATTAAAGTGTAATTTTTTATATTATGTGCAACTAAATTTTTTTCACAATATACAGGTAAGATAAAAGAATTACATTAGAAAGGAGAAAACATTCCATGTATTTAAAAACAATAAAACAAGCATATAATATGCATCTTAGATAAAGTAGTCTTTAAGTTCAGAACAATTTGTCATTATTGTAATTAGTCTTATTATCCCAATTTCTTAAAAATATTTTAGTACTTTTTCTATTGAAAAAATATTTTAATACTTTTTTCTCTGGTCTTTTGTGGTCTAATACATGGTAAGTATTTAGGTGCTAACATAACATAAAAATATATGTTGTTTTTTTACAGCCGAACAAAACTGAATCAAGAAGAAATAGATAACTTGAACAGACTGATCACTAAAGGCAAAATAGACTCTGTAATTAAAAAAAAAACTCCCTACCAACAAAAGTCCAGGATCAGATGCTTTCACAGGCAAATTCTACCAAATATACAAAGCAGAACTTACACTAATTCTTCTCAAACTCTTCAAAAAGATTGAACAGTAAGGAATATTCTACCAAATATACAAAGCAGAACTTACACTGATTCTTCTCAAATGCTTCGAAAAGATTGAAGAGTAAGGAATACTTCCAAAGACATTCTAAGAAGCCACCATCACCCTGATGTCAAAACCAGATGGGGGGGACTTCCTTGGTGGCACAGTGGTTAAGAATCCATCTGCCAATGCAGGGGACATAGGTTCGAGCTGTGGTCCGGGAAGATCCCACATGCCACAGAGCAACTAAGCCTGTGTGCCACAACTATTGAGCCTGCGCTCTACAGCCCACAAGCCACAACTACTGAGCCTGATAGCCACAATTACTGAAGCCCGCGCACCTACACCCCATGCTCTGCAACAGAAGAAGCCACCACAATGAATAGCCCACACACCACAATGAAGAGTAGCCCCCACTCGCCGCAACTAGAGAAAACCCGTGCACAGCAATGAAGACCCAATGCATCCAAAAATAAAGAAGGAAAGAAATTTACTAAAAACAAAACAAAACAGATGGGGACTTTTCTGGTGGTCCAGCAGTTAAGATTTAGCCTTCCAGTGCAGGGGGTGCAGGTTCAATCCGTGGTCACGGAGCTAAGATCCCACATGCCTCACAAACCAGAAATCAAAACATAAAAGAGAAGAAATACTGTAACAAATTTAATAAAGATTTTTAAAAAACACACAAACACAGAAAAAGACACTACCAAAAAAGAAAATTGCAGGCCAATATCTTTGATAAATATACATGCAAAATTCTCAACTGAATATTAGAAAACCAAATTTGACAACACATAAGAGGATCATACGCCATGACCAAATTTGATTCACCCCAGTGTCACAAAGTTGTTTAAACATATGCAAATCAATCAACATGATATACCCCATCAACAAAGGAAAAACACAAAACAAATGATCATCTCAATAGATGCCAAAAAAGCATTTGAAAAACTTCAACATCCATTCATGATATAAATGCTTACCAAAGTGGGTATAGAGGAAACATATCTCAACATAATAAAAACTATTTATGACAAATCCACAGCCAATAAAATATTCAATGTTCATAAGCTGAAAGCCTTCCTGCTAAAATCTGGAACAAGACAAGGATGCGCACTCTCACCTCTTCTCTTCAACATAGTATTGGAAGTCCTAGCCACAACAATCAGACAAGCAAAAGAAATAAAATCTAAACAACTTGGAAGGGAAGAGGTAAAATTGTCATTATATGCAGATGACATGATAATATATATAAAGGAAATCCTAAAAATTTCACACAAAAACTACTAGAACTGATAAATAAATTCAACAAAGTAGCAGGATACAAGATTAACATACATAAATTGTTTGTGTTTCTTTGTTTTTCTTTTTTTTTTTAATTTATTTTGGCTGCATTGGGTTTTCATTGCTGTGCACGGGCTTTCTCTAGTTGTGGCCAGTGGGAGTTAGTCTTCATTGTGGTGCACAGGGTTCTCATTGGAGTGTCTTCTCTTGTTGCAGAGCAAGGGCTCTAGGCACGCGGCCTTAAGTAGTTGTGGCACACGGACTCAGTAGTTGTACTCCAGGGCTCTAGAATACAGGCTAAGTAGTAGTGGAGCACAGGTTTAGTTGCTCCACGGCATGTGAGATCTTCCTGCGCCAGGGCTCAAACCTACGTCCCCTGTATTGGCAGGTGGATTCTCAACCACAGAGCCACCAGGGAAGTCCCTGGTTGCATTTCTTTACATTAACAACGAAATATCAGAAAGGGAATGTAAGCAAGCTATCCTTTTAACAGTACCACTAATAAAGGAAACTGAAGATGATTCAAAGAAATGGAAAGACATCCCACGCTCTTAGATGGGAACAATCAATAGTGTTAAAATGGCCATACTACCCAAAGCAATCTACAGATTTAATGTGATCCCTATCAAACTACCCATGACATTTTTCCCAGAACTAGAACAAATAATCCTAAAATGTCTCTGGAACCATAAAAAGTCAGAACTGTCAACACAATCCTGAGGAAAAAAAACAAAGCAGAAGGCATAACCCTCCTAAATTTCAGACAATACTATAAAGTTAGAGCAATCAAAACTGCATGGTATTGGCACAGAAAGAGATACATGGAACAATGGAATGGAATAGAGAGACGAGAAATAAACCAACACACCTATGGTCAATTAACCTTTGACAAAGAGGCAAGAATATACAATGGGAAAAAGATAGTCTCTTCAGCAAGTGGTGTTTTGAAAGTTGGACAGCCATATGCAAATCAGTGAAGTCAGAACATACCCTCACACCATACACAAAAATAAACTCAAAACGGCTTGTATGCTTAAATATAATATATGACACCTTAAAGCTCTTAGAAGAAAACATAAGCAAAACATTCTCTGACATAAATCATACCAAAGTTTTCCTAGGTAGTTCTCCCTAGGCAGTACAAATACAGTAAGTCACCTACATACGAAACTTCAAGTTGCAAACTTTCAAAGATGCAAACGTCCATTTGCATGTCCAGTCATGTAAGTTAGATCACGTGTCTGGCATACATTGTCACGTGTGTGCATCCTCTATAAGTGGTTGTGCTTTTGTGAGCTTTACAGTATTGTATAGAGTACAGTAGTACAGTATCTTTATTTCAAGCCCAAGATGTCTGGAAGCAAGCATAAAAGCAGCGGTGATGTAGCTGGTACTGTTAAGAAGCACCAAGCGATAATGATGGAAACAAAAGTGAAAATAATTGAGAGAGTGGAGTGAGGCAAAAAGATGTTAGACATCGCTCATTCTTATAATATGAATCATTCAATCATTGGCACGAATCTAAAGAAGAAGGACAAGATCATGGAAATGTGAAGTCTGCTGTGCCGACGATGTTGACAAAATATCGAAGAAGCATGGAAAAGTGATGGAGGAGATGGAGAAACTTCTCAGTGTGCGGATGCAGGATCAACATCAGCGCTGAGTCCTGCTCAGCTTAATGCTGATTCAAGAGAAAGCTAAAAGCCTTTATGAAGACTTGAAGAAGAAACATGGCAAAGAATCAGAGGGCACATCTTTCAATGCCAGCCATGACTGGTTTCATCGGTTCAAGGATACAGCCAACCTTCACAATGTAAAAGTAAGTGGAGAGGCAGCAACTGCAGATAGGGTAGCTGTCCAGGAACTTCCTGAAACACTTTGAGAAATTATAGATGATGGTGTATATTTACCCTAGCAGGTTTTTAATGTGGATGAGACACAGCTATACTGGAAGAGGATGCCAGACCGAAGTTACATCAGTAAGGAGGAAAAGTTGATGCTGGGCTATAAAGCAGCAAAGGATAGGCTAACTGTTGTTTGGTGGCAATAATTCCAGTGATATGAAGCTGAAGCCTCTCTTAGTTTATCATTCAGAGAACCCAAGAACCCTTAAACACGTAGCCAAGGGCTGTCTTCATGTTGTGTAGAAGCGTAACCCCAAAGCCTGGATTACACAGGCCACTTTCCAGGACTGGTTTTGCCACCACTTTATCCCAGATGTAGAGAAATATTGCTTGGAGAAAGACGTTCCAGCAAAACATTCTTTTGCTGCTCGACGATGTTCTTGGCCACCCCCCATTCATGGATGACTTTCATCCCAACGTCAAAGTAGTTCATCTGTCACCGAATACTACGTTGCTCATCCAACCTATGGACCAGGGAGTTAGAGCGACTTTCAAGAAATATTATTTATGTCACAATTTTTGTCAGACAGTAAAGGTAAGTGACAAATCAGGAACAACGAGGGGACAATTTTGGAAGGACTATAACATCTACAAGACAATAGAAAACATTGACTTTGCATGGTGTGAGGGTATGGCGGTAACCATGAATGGGGTTTGGAAGAAAATTGCCCATAGTTTGTTCATGATTTTTGTGGATTTGAGAAGGTAGATCAGAAATCCAAAGAGTTCTTCAGCAACATGGTGACCTTCAGCGAGAATTTGGAGCTAGATCTGCAAGAGAGTGATTTCATTGAACTCCTTGCCTTGCAACATGAGGAGTTTACTAATGAAGACCTGATGGAATTGGAGGCCCAGAGAAAGGATGAAGAGAGACAGGAAGAAGAAGAAGTAACTGAAGAACTGAAGAGATTCACGATGCAGAAAAAGGCAAGGGAATCTTCTTTATTTAAGGAAGCACTTTTTGAGGCACAGGACCCGAACCTAGAATGGGACCCAAAGGTGGCAGCAGCCATTCAGAATGCAATCCAGTGCTACCTTGTCATCTATGATGAGAATAAAAGAGCTACTACCGAGACATAAATGGATCATTTTTTCAAGAGGGCAGATAGAATTAAATCCAGCAAGGAACCAGAACCTGTGCCATCAGCGTCAGACATGAGTGAAATGGCAGCTTGCCCTCTGTCTCCTACTGCTGATAATCCTTCACCTCTACCTTCTCCCACCTCCTCTCCCTCCTCCAATCAGTAACTCTTCTCACCTGTTCCCTCGATGCCAGCCTGAGTATCCCAGCTGTTGTACTGTATTACTGTACTTTTCAAGTTACTGTACTGTAAGATTAAAAATGCTTTCTTTGTTTTTGTGTTTGTTTTTCATGTATTGTTTGTGTGAAAACTATTATAAACCTATTACTGTGCAATACCATATAGCCGACTGTGTATTTTGGGTACCCAGGCTAACTTTGTTGGACTTACAAACAAATTGGACTTACAAACGCACTCTTGGAACAGAACTTGTTCATATGTAGGCGACTTACTGTAAAAGCAAAAAAGAAACAGGAACTAATCAAACTTATAAGCTTTTGCACAGCAAACGAAACCATAATCAAAATGAAAATAAAACCTATGGACTGGGAGAAAATATTAGCAAATGATGAGTCTGAAAAGGGCTTAATTTCCAAATTATACAAACAGCTCATAAAACTCAATAACAAAATAACAACTCAATGGAAAAATGGGTAGAAGACCTAAATAAACATTTCTCCAAAGAAGACATAAATATAGCCAATAGGCACATGAAAAGATGCTCATCATCACTAATGATTAGAGAAATGCAAATTCAAATTACAATGAGGTACCATTTCACGCTGATCAGAATGGCCATCATTTAAAAAATCTACAATTAACAAATGCTGGAGGGGGTATGGAGAAAAGGGAACCCTTCTACACAGTTTGTGGCCATGTAAGTTGGTGCAGCCACTACGGAAAACAGTATGGAGCTTCCTCAAAAAAACTATAGAGTTTCCATATGATCTAGCAATCCCACTTGTGGACATATATCCAGACAAAACTATAATTCAAAAAGATACATGAAACCCTATGTTCATAGCAGCACTATTTATAATAACCAAGACATGGAAACAACCTAAATGTTCATTGAAAATTGAATGTATAAAGAAGCTGTGGTATACGTATACAATAGATACTACTCAGACATAAAAAAGAATGAGATGATGCCATTTGCAGCAACATGGATGGACCTAGAGATGAGGATACTAAGTGAAGTAAGTCAGAAAGAGAAAGACAAATACCATATAATATCACTTATATGTGGAATCGAAAACAGGACACAAATGAACATGTCAGTGAAACAGAAAAAAACACACATATATAGAAAACAGAGTTGTGGTTGCCAAGGAGAGAGTGAAGGAAAGATTGGGAGTGTTGGAATAGCAGAAGCAAACTATTCTACATAGGATGGACAAACCACAAAGACCTACTGTATAGCAGAAGAAACTATATTCAATATCGTGTGATAAACCATAATGGAAAACTATATATATATATATATATATATATATATATATATATAAAACTGAATCACTTTGCTGCACAGCAGAAATTAATACAACAATGTATAATGGCTGGAGAGGGTGTGGAGAAAAGGGAACCCTCCTGCACTGTTGGGGGAATGTAAACTGATACAGCCACTATGGAGTACATTATGAAGGTTCCTTAAAAACTAAAAATAGAACTACCATATGACCCAGCAATCCCACTACTGGGCATATTCCCAGAGAAAGCCATAATTCAAAAAGATACATGTACCACAATGTTCTCTGTAGACCTATTTACAATAGCCAGGATATAGAAGCAACCTAAATGTCCATCGGCAGACGAATATAAAAAGAAGATGTGGCACATATATACAGTGGAGTATTACTCAGCCATAAAATGGAACAAAACTGAGTTATTTGTAGTGAGGTGGTTGGACCTAGAGTCTGTCATACAGAGTGAAGTAGGCCAGAAAGAGAAAAACAAATACCGTATGTTAAAACATATATATGGAATCTAGAAAAATGGTACTGATGAGCCTAGTGACAGGGCAGGAATAAAGACACAGATGTAGAGAATGGACTTAAGGACACAGGGGGTAATGGAAGACAGGGACGTACTGAGAGAGTAGCACTGACATATATACACTACCAAATGTGAAATAGCTAGTGGTAAGCTGCCGCACAGCACAGGGAGATCAGCTCGGTGCTTTATGTCCCCCACAGGTGTGGGATAGGGAGTGTGGAAAGGAGGCTCAAGAGGGGGGGATATGGGGAATATATGTATACATATAGCTGATTCACTTTGTTGTAAAGCAGAAACTAATACAATGTTACAAAGCAATTATACTCCAATAAACATGTATTTAAAAAACCCACATTGTAAATCAACTGCACTTGAAAATATTTCTTAAGTGCAAAATTTTTTTTGAATGTTAATCAACTACACTTGAATATATTTCTTTTTTTTTAACATCTTTTTTGGAGTATAACTGTTTTACAATAGTGTGTTAGTTTCTCCTTTACAACAAAGTGAATCAGTTATACATATACATATGTTCCCATATCTCTTCCCTCTTGCGTCTCCCTCCCTCCCACCCTCCCTATCCCAACCCTCTTGGTGGTCACAAAGCACAGAGGTGATCTCCCTGTGCTATGCGGCAGCTTCCCACTAGCTAACTAATTTACATTTGGTAGTGCATATATGTCCCTGCCACTCTCTCACTTCGTCACAGCTTACCCTTCCCCCTCCCCACGTCCTCAAGTCCATGCTCTAGTAGGTCTGTGTTTTATTCCCATCCTACCACTAATCTCTTCATGACATTTTTTTTCTTAGATTCCATATATATGTGTTAGCATACGGTATTTGTTTTCCTCCTTCTGACTTACTTCACTGTGTATGACAGACTCCAGATCTATCCACCTCATTACAAATAACTCAGTTTCATTTCTTTTTATGGCTGAGTAATATTCCATTGTATATATGTGCCACATCTTCTTTATCCATTCATCTGTTGATGGACACTTAGGTTGCTTCCATGCCCTGGCTATCGTAAATAGAGCTGCAATGAACATCGTGGTACATGACTCTTTTTGAATTATGGTTTTCTCAGGGTATATGCCCA
>NW_021146116.1:30532-32769 GCF_002837175.3 Physeter macrocephalus
AGTGTTCCATGAGCACTTGAGAAGAATGTGTATTCTGTTGTTTTTGGATGGAATGTCCTATAAATATCAATTAAGTCCATCTTGTGTAATGTATCATTTAAAGCTTGTGTTTCCTTATTTATTTTCATTTTGGATGATCTGTCCATTGGTGAAAGTGGGGTGTTAAAGTCCCCTACTATGATTGTGTTACTGTCGATTTCCCCTTTTATGGCTGTTAGTATTTGCCTTATGTATTGAGGTGCTCCTATGTTGGGTGCATAAATATTTACAATTGTTATATCTTCTTCATGGATCGATCCCTTGATCATTATATAGTGTCCTTCTTTGTCTCTTGTTATAGTTTTTACTTTAAAGTCTATTTTGTCTGATATGAGAATTGCTACTCCAGCTTTCTTCTGATTTCCATTTGCATGGAATATCTTTTTCCATCCCCTCACTTTCAGTCTGTATGTGTCCCTAGGTCTGAAGTGGGTCTCTTGTAGACAGCATATATATGGGTCTTGTTTTTGTTTCCATTCAGCCAGTCTGTGTCTTTTGGTGGGAGCATTTAATCCATTTACATTTAAGGTAATTATCGATATGTATGGTTCTATTACCATTTACTGAATTGTTTCGGGTTGTTCTTGTAGGTCTTTTCCTTCTCTTGTGTTTCTTGCCTAGAGAAGTTCCTTTAGCATTTGTTGTAAAGCTGGTTTGGTGGTGCTGAACTCTCTCAGCTTTTGCTTGTCTGTAAAGGTTTTAATTTCTCCATCAAATCTGAATGAGATCCTTGCTGGGTAGAGTAATCTTGGTTGTAGGTTTTTTTCCTTCATCACTTTAAATATGTCCTGCCACTCCCTTCTGGCTTGGAGAGTTTCTGCTGAAAGATCCGATGTTAACCTTATGGGGATTCCTTTGTGTGTTATTTGTTGTTTTTCCCTTGCTGCTTTTAATATGTTTTCTTTGTATTTAATTTTTGACAGTTTGATTATTATGTGTCTTGGCGTGTTTCTCCTTGGGTTTATCCTGTATGGGACTCTCTGTGCTTCCTGGACTTGATTGACTATTTTCTTTCCTATATTAGGGAAGTTTTCAACTATAATCTCTTCAAATATTTTCTCAGTCCCTTTCTTTTTCTCTTCTTCTTCTGGGACCCCTATAATTCGAATGTTGGTGCGTTTAATGTTGTCCCAGAGGTCTCTGAGACTGTCGTCAGTTCTTTTCATTCTTTTTTCTTTTTTCTGCTCTGCAGTAGTTATTTCCACTATTTTATCTTCCAGGTCACTTATCTGTCCTTCTGCCTCAGTTATTCTGCTACTGAGCCCATCTAGAGTATTTTTCATTTCATTTATTGTGTTGCTCATCGTTGCTTGCTTCCTCTTTATTTCTTCTAGGTCCTTGTTAACTGTTTCTTGCAATTTGTCTATTCTATTTCCAAGATTTTGAATCATCTTTACTATCATTATTCTGAATTCTTTTTCAGGTAGACTGCCTATTTCCTCTTCATTTGTTAGGTCTGGTGTGATTTTATCTTGCTCCTTCATCTGCTGTGTGTTTTTCTGTCTTCTCATTTTGCTTATCTTACTGTGTTTGGGGTCTCTTTTTTGCAGGCTGCAGGTTCGTAGTTCCCGTTGGTTTTGGTGGCTGTCCCCAGTGGCTAAGGTTGGTTCAGTGGGTTGAGTAGGTTTCTTGGTTGGGGGGACTAGTGCCTCTGTTCTGGTGGATGAGGCTGGATCTTGTCTTTCTGGTGGGCAGGTCCACGTCTGGTGGTGTGTTTGGGGATGTTGGTAGCCTTATTATGATTTTAGGCAGCCTCTCTGCTAATGGATGGGGCTGTAGACCTGTGTTGCTCTTTGTTGGGGATAGGGTGTCCAGCACTGTTCATTGCTGGTCCTTGAGTGAAGCTGGGTCTTGGTGTTGAGATGGAGATCTCTGGGAGATTTTCACCGTTTGATATTGCATGGAGCTGGGAGGTCTCTTGTGGACCAGTGTCCTGAGGTGGTTGTCCCAACTCAGAAACACAGCCCTGAAGCCTGGCTGGAGCGCTAAGCGCCTTTAATCCACACAGCTCAAAATAAAAGGGAGAGGGGCTTCCCTGGTGGCGCAGTGGTTGCGCGTCCGCCTGCCGATGCAGGGGAAACGAGTTCGCGCCCCGGTCTGGGAGGATGCCAGAAGCCGCGGAGCGGCTGGGCCCGTGAGCCATAGCCAGTGAGCCGGCGCGTCCGGAGCCTGTGCTCCGCAACGGGAGAGGCCACGGC
>NW_021146117.1:0-3049 GCF_002837175.3 Physeter macrocephalus
TTTGTGGCGGGGTCCAGTGTGACCAAGGCCAGCCTTGTGTTCCTTGGGCTTTGAGCCTCATCGGTGGAGTCACGGCATCCCCTAACCAGTGCTCTGCCATCTCTCTTTTCAGTCTGCAACCATCCCTCTGTTCATGAAAAACAAAGACGTTGCTGCAGAAGCGGTGAGTACCTTGTATAAATGCAGCTTGTCTTCCTGTTTTCCTTCCAAAATGAACTGTGAGGAAAAGCAAATGGAAACTTTCTGCCCTTTGCAGGTCACAGGGAGTGGCAAAACACTCGCTTTCATCATCCCCATCCTGGAAATTCTCCTGAGAAGGGAAGAGAAGTTAAAAAAGAGTCAGGTGAGGATAGCTAAACGGCTTATTTTCACTTAGTTATCAGAGAGTTCACAGTTGAGGAAGAAGCTGGTCAAAAGCTTGAAAAAACAAGAAGGAAAAGGTACAGTCTGTCCTCATTACTTGCAGGTTCTGTGTTTATGAATGTGTCTACTCCTTAACATTTATTTGTAGCTCCCCAAAGCAGCACTCAGTGTGCTTTTGTGCTCATGCATGGACTTGTATGGGGCAGCGACAAATGGGAGTCGCCTTATGGCACTTTCCCCGCTGAGTCTGATCAGGGCGATACTGCCTTCTCGTTCCAGCTCTCGGGCTGTAAGCAGGTGTCCTTTTCCTGGTCAACTTACTGCTGTTTTTTTTTTTTTGTTTTTGTTTTTTTTGTGATTTAACTGTTTAAAATGACCCCCAAACATAGTGCTGAAGCACTGTGAAGCGTCCCTGAGTGCACAGAGGCTGTGATGTGCCTTACGTAGAAAATACATGTTACATAAGCTTCTTTTGAGAGTGCTGTTGGCTGTGAGTTCAATGTTAATGAATCAACAGTATATATTAAATGAGGTGTCTTTATTTAATAATTTAATTGAAGTATAGTTGACTTACCAAATAAGGTATCTTTAAACAGAAATATATGTAAAACAAGCTTATGTATTGATAGGTCGACACAGATGTGACCAGAGGCTTGCAGGAACCTAACCCCATTTCCCCAGGAGCAGTGGTCCAGTATTCGCTCACAGCGTATGTGGCCACCCTGTAGAACAGAATGAGGACTGACTGTGATTCAGACTGCAGTTGACTTTCGAACAACATGGGTTGGAACGGTGCAGGTCCACTTAAATGCAGGTTTCTTTCAGTAGTGAATAACTATAGGTCTACCCCAGCCAAGGTTGGTTTAATCCCTAGATGCGGAATTGGGATATGGAGGAACCAAACCGGTTATATGGAGAGCCACCTGTAAATTATTTGCGGATTTTCGACTACGCAGAAGGTTCACATCCCTGACCCCCACATCATTCAAGGGTCCCCTCTCGATGTGTACCGTGACCGGGCACTGCTGAAAAAGCCCAGGAAGTGCTGTTTCTCTGGGAACCTTCGTCCCTTAGGTGGAGGGTTCGTCTTGTGTGAGTTCAGCTCTGCAAGCCCTGGGCTCTGCTAATCATGTGCCTTCCCCCGCGTGGGCAGGTTGGCGCCATAATCATCACACCCACGCGAGAGCTGGCTGTTCAGATAGATGAGGTCCTGTCGCATTTCACGAAGCCCTTCCCACAGTTCAGGTAAATGGGAGGCAGGGGCCCTGTCAGCCATGGGCTGTGATTTTGCCCGACCTGCTCAAAGACACTTTTCTTGCTTTAGCCAGATTCTCTGGATCGGAGGCAGGAATCCCGGAGAGGATGTTGCGAGGTTTAAGGAACACGGGTAAGTTGCCTTGCGTGTTGCTCTTGGCACTGAACCCAAGAGGAATCGACACATGATCTAGGCTTAACCGGAAACCCCCCTCTTCAGAAGCCCCCTCCCCACCAAAAGTTCTTTCTTCAGGCCAACCTCCCATTTTGCTCACGGGCTCACGGTCCCGTCCCTCCCGTGGTGGTCCCTGACCTCGCCCCCAGCCCCAGACACGCAGATAATCCACCTGTCTGCTTGGCATCTCTCCAGGCGTCTCACAGCTGTTGCAAACACGTCTACAACAGGAGCTCGGAATTTTCATCCCCAGACTTGCACCTCATCTGGAGCTTCCTGTTCATCTGCCCCCCGTTGCTTCTCCTGAAGTCAGGGGCTTAGCCTCAGTTCCTCACCGTCCCCTCCACTCCCCCTCACAGCTAACTGGCACCACATCCTCTGCATTTTCTCTCCACATCCTCTCCATTTTCTCATCCTCTGCATTTTCTCTCTCATTTCCCCCTGGACTCCTGCCGTAGCTTCTCTGTCTCTCTCTCTCTTCTGTGTGTGTCTACTGTTGCCCCCGAGAGTCCACTCTCCGCGTAGCAACCAGAATGCCAGTCAGGTCGTGTCACTCATTGAAAGCTCTCCAGTGGCTCCTGCTGGCCCTTGGGATAGATCCTAGTGTTTGCCTAGGGCCTGTGAGCCACCACTCCCCACTGCTGCCCCCTTCACAGCCCGCCCTGCTGCCACAGTGGGCTGGCTTTCTCCCAGGTACTGCACGTGCCAGGCTCTTCCGCGTCTCCAGGAGGCTCGGGAAAGTCGGGGTGGTGTCTGTCCGGCAGCATTTTACCTTCAGAGCCTAGTGAGGCGCTGAGCACACGGCTGGTGTTTAATAAACATTCGGAATGCGTGTTTGAATATGCGATGGCCATCACTCCTTGGCATTTTATTGTCCCATGATGAATAAGGTTTGTAATGAGCAGCAATAGAATTTGTGCCCAGTTTGTCAGTGAATCGTAATAAAACTATTTTTCTTGAGCACTTGCTGTGTCCGGCTACAGTGGGAGATACTTTGCAGCAGGGGTCACAGACTCGAGTTGCTACAGGGCTCAGAAGATAATAAAAACGTGTGAAGGGGGTGGGCGGGGAGTGGGAGGGACTGGCTAGTTCATGCCTGAGTACTCACCTCCCGCTGATCGCTGCCCACAGAACCCTGGGCTCAGTTCTCCAGGTTTTGAATTTTTTTTGAATTTTTTTTTTTTTTTTTTTTTTTTTTTTTTTTTTTTTTTTTTTTTGCGGTACGGAGGCCTCTCACTGCTGTGGCTTCTCACGTTG
>NW_021146117.1:3217-32630 GCF_002837175.3 Physeter macrocephalus
TGCGGTACGCAGGCCTCTCACTGCTGTGGCCTCTCACGTTGCGGAGCACAGGCTCCGGACGCGCAGGCTCAGTGACCATGGCTCACGGGCCCACCCGCTCTGCGGCATGTGGGATCCTCCCGTACCGGGGCACGAACCCGTGTCCCCTGCATCGGCAGGCGGACTCTCAACCGCTGCGCCACCAGGGAAGCCCTAGGTTTTGAATTTTTTAAAAAGAATATGGAATTCCAGATTTTTGTGTGTTATCTCCAGATTTTTTACCTGTTGGCATGTAATTCACATTAAAAAAAAAAAAAAAACAAACTTTCCTGCAGGTCACCCAGTCTGTGGGGGCCATGTTTGGCTTTCAGTCTGCCAGTTTGTGATCTTTACGTAAGATTATCTCTAGTTCTGTTGACATTCTCATTTTATAGATGAGTGACCTGGGACCTAAAGTGGTTGAGTAAAAGTCAGGGGGTCAGCAAACCCTTTCTGTAAAGGACCAGATGGTAATTATTTTAGCTTTGTTGATCACACAGTCTGTGTCATAACGGCTCACCTCTGCTGTTACCGTGTGAAAGCCGCCAGAGGCAACCCATGAATGAAGGAGGATGTGTAATTACGTGCCAATAAAATGTCACAAAAACAGCAGAGTCCAGATGTGACCTAAGAGCCAGTTTGCTGAGCCCTGCCCTTGATCTCAGCTTGGAACCCAGACCTGTCCCCTCACAGAGCAGCCTTCTCTTCCCACTGTGGTGGTCTCCCTTCTCTTCGCCGGCATTTTAGATGACTTTTGCTGGGGGGAATACAAAACTTGGTGTTTGGAATCACAAAGGTCCCCGAGATCCAGCGAGTGCAGTAAATGTTAACTTTGTTTTCATAGTGGGAACATCATTGTGGCAACCCCAGGCCGCCTGGAGGACATGTTCCGAAGGAAGGCAGAGGGCCTGGATCTGGCCAGCTGCGTGAGGTCCCTGGAGGTCCTGGTGTTGGATGAAGCGGACAGGCTTCTGGATTTGGGGTTCGAGGCGAGGTACTGGAATTTGGACTTCATGGGCTTCGGGTGACACAGGATGAAAGGGAGCCCAAGATGGAATTCCTTTATTACTCCATGACTGTCTCTATTAGCCACATGTGAATTTCTTTTTAAAAAATAAATTTATTTACTTATTTATTTTATTTTTGGGGTGCGTCGGGTCTTCGTTGCTGCGTGCTGGCTTTCTCTAGTTGTGGTGAGCGGGGGCTACTGTTCATAGGGTACACGGGCTTCTCATTGCGGAGGCTTCTCTCGTTGCAGAGCATGGGCTCTAGGCGCGTGGGCTTCAGTAGCTGTGGCACTCAGGCTCAATAGCTGTGGCACGCAGGCTCAGTAGTTGTGACTCACGGGCTCTAGAGTGCAGGCTCAGTAGTTGTGGCGCACGGGCTTAGTTGTTCCACGGCACGTGGGATCTTCCCAGACCAGGACTCGAACCCATGTCCCCTGCACTGGCAGGCAGGTTCTGTTGATTGATTGATTGATTGATTGATTGCTGCCTTCGGTCTTCGGTGCTGCGTTGCGGCTTTCTCTAGTTGCGGCGAGCGGGGGCTACTCTTCGTTGCGGTGCGCGGGCTTCTCATTTCGGTGGCTTCTCTTGTTGTGGAGCACGGGCTCTAGGCGCATGGGCTTAGTTGCCCCGCGGCATGTGGGATCTTCCCAGAGCAGTGCTCGAACCCGTGTCCCCTGCATTGGCAGGCAGATTCTTAACCACTGGGCCACCAGGGAAGTCCCCACATGTGAATTTCAAATCATTAGGTTGTTTAATCCTTCAGATTCTACCACACAATTTAAATTCCATTTCTTCTGTCTTTGGTGTTCTTAAGATATGTTTTCCTTCATGGCTTCTTTAAAAGTTTCCGTGAGTTTTATAAAAGTAAGTAGCTTTATTGGGTTATAATTCATATGTTACACAGTTCACCCATGTAAAGTGTACAGTTTCATGGTTTTTAGTCTCAAAAAGTTTTGTCTTAATTTCACTCTTTTAATTACCCCCCATTGTAAAAGTAAAATTATATGCTTACGTTGAAGAAACCTTGGGAAAATGGGAGTATAAAGAAGAAATGAAGATCACCCATAATCTCACCTCCCAGTAGTAGCTACTGTAAATATTGTGATGGTTTTCAGTCTTTTAAAATAACTTGTTTAGTATCATAAAACACCATTTGTTGATTATGCTGATAAGTGAGGGGTTAAGATGAGCCCTCTCTTTTTAGCATAAACACCATCTTGGAGTTTTTGCCGAAGCAGAGGAGAACGGGTCTCTTCTCGGCCACTCAGACACAAGAAGTGGAGAACCTGGTGAGAGCAGGCCTCCGGAACCCTGTGCGCATCTCGGTGAAGGAGAAGGGCGCAGCGGCCAGCAGCACGCAGAAGACCCCCTCCCGCCTGGAGAACTACTACATGGTGAGCGCTGGATGGTCTCGCTGACTCCTGCAGGCCATCAAGGAGGATGTAGGGGTCTAAGGTACAGCGTGGGGACTGGGGTTAACAGTGTCGTGTACTTGAAATTTGCTAACAGAGTAGTTCTTCAAATACCAAAGGGAACTATGTGAAGTGATGGGTGTGTTAATTCACTTGATTATGATAATCATTTCACAGTGTACGCGCATGTCATCACTTCATACACCTTCAATGTATACATGTATGGATTTTTAACGTGTAAATATGCTTAAATATATACAATTTTTATTTGCCAATTATACCTCAGTAAAGCTGGAAAAAATAAAACAAGTATTAAAAGCCAAAGCAATTTACTGAAAAAAATTACTAATTTTTTTTGACTTGAACTGCTTTCAGTAAGCTTAGTTATGTTTTTTTTGGGGCCGCGCCACACAGCACGTGGGATCTTAGTCCCCCCGACCAGGGATCGAACCCGCCCCCTGCAGTGGGAGCACGGAGTCCTAACCATTGGACTGCCAGGGAAGTCCTGTTTTTCCTTTTAAATGATCAGCTATAATAATTGTTTTAACAACTTATTAGATTTTCCAGGTTTTATCAATATATGGTGTACAGTGTTCCCACTGATATATGTTAACTCTTAGCAATTAAAACAAATAAGAAAGGAAATGGGACTTCCCTGGCAGTCCAGTGGTTAAGGCTGTGCTTCCACTGCGGGAGTACAGGTTTGATCCCTGGTTGTGGAACTAAGATTCTGCATGCTGCGCGGCGTGGCCAAAAAAAAAAAAACAAATAAGCAAGCCAAAAATAAGTGCTCTAGAGACTGGCTTTCAGTTTTCTAGGAAACTAAATCTATAAAATGATACCCTGTGGCACATTTTTGAATGCATTTGGGGGGCTCCCCTGGTGGCGCAGTGGTTAAGAATCTGCCTGCCAATGCAGGGGACACGGGTTCGAGCCCTGGTCCGGGAAGGTCCCACATGCTGCGGAGCAACTAAGCCCATGCACCACAACTACCGAGCCTGCGCTCTAGAGCCCGCAAATGCATTTGGGGACAGAGCTAGGATACATGCTATGTGTGATGATGCTTGTCATTCAGCAAGTAAGTGAATAAGGAAGTTAACGCAGGCATAACTGTATCTTAAGCATAGTCTCCAAGGACGGTGTGTATGGACCTCCTATCGCCAAGTGATCAAATTTTTTTTAAAATTAATTAATTAATTAATTTTTGGCTGCGTTGGGTCTTCGTTTCTGTGCGAGGGCTTTCTCTAGTTGCGGCGAGCAGGGGCCACTCTTCATCGCGGTGCGCGGGCCTCTCACTGTCGCGACCTCTCTTATTGCGGAGCACAGGCTCCAGACACGCAGGCTCAGTAGTTGTGGCTCACGGGCCTAGTTGCTCCGCGGCTTGTGGGATCTTCCCAGACCAGGGCTCGAACCCGTGTCCCCTGCATTGGCAGGCAGATTCTCAACCACTGCGCCACCAGGGAAGCCCCAAATGTTTTTATTACACGTGCATGGGGTGTGCTGGGTACAGGCACGGTACATGCTGGGTTCCCTGCCCTTTAATATGAGCCTGAGTTAGAGAAGGGCACAGCCAGATGTGCACGTGAAACACAAAATCGAATTGTGGCCTCTCTGAAGGAGACTTTGTTGGGCGACAGTGTTCTGCTCTGTAACCTAAATTGTGTTTTTCGATTTACAGCTGGGAGTTGCTGAATTTGCAGCAGTAAATCCTAGCTGCCCTTACTTGTAGTTTCCTCACAAAGCAGCGAGAGGGCTTTTGGAAATGTGACTGAATCCTAGCTGCCCTTGTAGTTTCCTCACAAAGCAGCGGGAGGGCTTTTGGAAATGTGACTGTTAGTAATGAGGCCACCCTCTTCTGTTCTCTACCATCACTGGGTTGGGCCAAGGGGCATCTAGAGAGGATGGTCAGCCAGGGTGGCAGCGCCATTTGGGGACTGGGAGAACCCGCAGGCCAGTGTCAGTGCTTGACAAGGCACATCTAAATCGTCAACCAGGAGATGGGGCTCTTCTTTTGGCCGAGAGGGGCTACTCAGCTCCTGAACACAGTGACACAGTCACGAAGAAGTGGGCCGTTTCCAAACCAGTGTCCCTCGTGCTGCGGACTGTAAGGGCGATGAGGTCGCTGTCCTTTGTGTCGATTCATGGGGGAGGTTGAAGGCAGAAGAGTTTGCAGATCAGAAAACCACCTCTGCTGCAGCTGCCTGGAGGATGCATGTGAAATCAGACAGGATGTGTTATACCCGGTGTTGCTATTTCTGCTTGCAGCCGGCCTGGTAAAGTTAGGAGGCCAGCTTTTCCCAGGGGAGGGAGGAGGTGGTGGATAGTGTAGTGGTTAAGAGCAGAGGTGCAAGGGCAAGGCCGCCCAGGTGCACAGCTAGGCTTTGTCCCTTCCTAACTGCACTAGTTCACTACTTGTAAAATGGGGGCTCTGTTAGCACCCATTTCGTAGGGTTGGTGGAGGATTGGCTTATTAATACAGATGGTTTTAGGCCGGTGCTTAGTGTGTAGTAAGTAGTAATAAATTAGCTTTGGAGCCCACTGTGGCCGCTGCTGCACTCTGCTCTTTTGCGTTCATTTAAGTGACTGCATTTAGAGATGTCTGAGTGTGCGAGAAAGAAGTCCCAGACTGAGGGTTTGGTCAGGGTAAAAATAGGGGGATGCATTCAGGTGGACTTAAATGTTTCCAATTTAGGAGCACTTGGTTGCTTTATTAAGAGAGACTGGAGTCTGTCTCCATGGCGGTCTGTGAAATAATTCTGTGCATTCCGCTGTGGAGACCGGTGTTTACCTTAGAGCAGTGATTTCTGACCATGGCTATGCCTCAGGATCTCCTGGGCACTCTTAAGTAATACACAGACCCTTGGGTCCAATTCCACAGCTATGAATCGTAATCTGTATGCTGTGTCCAAGGATCTTCATTTTAAAGACCTCCCCTGGGGCTGGTGTTATGGCCGGCATGGCGCTGTCTGCATGTTGGGGTTTGGGAGGTACTTACTGCACTGGGTGACTCCCTGTACTCAGTTACATGACTTTGTGACTTACGCGTGTCAGCAGCCCAGGCTGATGTTTATTTTTATCTCAGTAGACGGAGTAACATTCTGACGAAAGTCTGTCCCTTTTCATGGAGGAAATTAGATTCCTTAAAATTTAAGGCCGAAACTGAAAATAGCTATGGGGTTATTATTGTCAGCAAATTTGTTTTTATTTTATTGGTTTTCCTTTTTATTTTGTAGGTATGTAAGGCAGATGAGAAATTTAATCAGCTGGTACATTTTCTTCGAAATCACAAGCAGGAAAAACACCTGGTCTTCTTCAGGTAATACTTCTGGGGTTCAGCCACACCCAGAACGTGCACGTGTGTGTAGCCTTCAGGTTCGGAATTCCCTTCAGGTTGTTTATCTGTTAGGAATGTGTTTGGCTGCAAATGACTTCTGCAACTTAAGCTGGAGGGGTTTATTTTTCCCCTGTAAAAAGAAGTCCAGAGGTAGGCAGTTCCTGACATTGGTTTCTGTCTCAGCAACGTCAAGACCAGTGTTTCTTTAACTGTCTTGGCCTTTCCTTCCTGTAGGTCACGTCCTAGTTTTAAGATGACCACTGTGACACCTGCTGCCACATTTGCATTGAAAGCAGATAAAAGAGGAAAGGTGGGGGGGTGGGGGAGGGCAGTGCTCGCTATATCCGACCCTTTTAATCAGAAAAGCAAAAGACTTTCTCAGACAGCCCCCTCCCAAGCTGACTTCTGCTTTCGTTGTATGGGCCAAAGGTGGGTCACCCAGAAGCCCCTCACTTTAGGAGATGGGAAAAAAACAAGTGGGTGGCTGTCCCAGCCTCTGTAGTAGAGGGAGGTGAAGGAGGAAGTGGTTGGGAGGGTGTCTGATCCGCCCGCCTGGTGTCTGCCACGCTGGGGTGTGTCCTGTTGTCAGAGCACAAGACAGGAACGGTTGTGTGCATCCTTCGGGCTGGTTTTTTCCTCCTCCAGATATACCTGTGGTGGTGTCTTTTTGGCGATACCAGAATAATTTTATGTTTCTTTTCCATCCATCATGTCACCAATAAAATGCGTTAGCTGTACTGTCCCACAGTTAGAAACACAGCCTGGTACACACGCACACCACACACACACGAAACTGAAACAAAGATTTCATAAAACTGCATTTGACTAGGTGGGATGGTGCATTCTGATGCTTTCTGTTCTGCTCTAATTTTTTAAAAATGCTGGTCCAGACTCACTAAATTGCTCTCAGAACCCACCAGATTGCTTTCAGGATCTGTGGGTTGTGACCCTAGTGTGCAAAACTGCTCTGTTATGTACTGATGTGACCCTTGGTGGGAACTGGGGAATCTGGTAGAAGTCAGCAGCACAGGTGTTTAAGACAGGAGGTTTAGACAGGAGTTAGCCCAGATTGGAGTCCTGCGGCCTGGGGTAGTGGGAGAGCACAGGAGATGGACTCGAACCTTCCTTCTGGTTCTGCCTCTGCAACTCACTCACTCACTGCCTCTCTGTAAGCTTCAGGTCCCTCACCTACAAAAGGGCGTGACATCCCTTTGGAATCCCTCAAATAAAAAAGGTGAACTTTATTAGAAGGGGGCTGTGTAGGGAGCTCCCAGACTCAAAGAGAAAGTTGGGTGCACTGCCTCTAGGGAAGACAGGATCTGGGGGACCCAGATGGCTATCTCTTTAGGGCACAGCCTCATGGGGATGACCCTGCTCCAGTCCCTTTTTGTCCTCGACTCCAAGTCCAATATCTAGGGTAGAGGACTTGATAGGTCTGACTTCTGCCGAGCCCTAGGGAGCTGCGCTGATTGGGGAAGAAGCAGTTCCCCGAAGGAAAAGCGGGAGTAAAGCTATATTTAAGTTGTCATTGTTTTTGTTGTGAAGGACTACTTCAGTTTAATTAGTTTCTCAGGGAGCCAGGGAGATCCCCTTGCTAGAACAGCTTTAGACAGTAGGAACACATTGTTTGGGTTTTAACTCCTGCTGAAGGGGTTTTGTCAGACGATTGGCCTTCCCCTGGCCGAGAGCTTAGTTGTGGATGATACGCACAGCCATCCTCCTCTGCCGTCTCCCGGGACGACTGGGTGGTCCCCGCTGCATCTAGTGCTCGCGGCCTCCCTCCCCCCATCGCAGGAGGACCGAGGCGGCCTACGACTCTAAGCCCTCTGTCCCCTCTCGCAGCACTTGCGCCTGCGTGGAGTACTATGGAAAGGCTATGGAGGCCCTGGTGAAGGGCGTGAAGGTAATGTGCATTCACGGAAAGATGAAATATAAGCGCAATAAGATCTTCACGGAGTTCCGCAAATTGCAAAGGTGGGTTGGCTTCCTTGGAGATGGCAGATCTCCGGCCACTCTGCTCTTTTGCAGGTCGCTCTGCCTCGAAACCCTCACAGGTGTTTCCTTGCCTGGAACTCTCTTCCTCCTCCAACCTGGTTATCACATCTCTGTATAAATATCCAGAGCCCCTGCCCTCTGTCCTGACCGCATAGCACTTTGCTACACTGACATCCTTACTTATCTGTCAACTTCCCTGCTAGGTTGTAAGCTGCGTAAGAACGGGAACCTGTGTGTTGTGTTCACTCCCCCAGTGGGGCTTTGGTAGCTGTTTGTTGAATGACGGAACAGACAGGAGCAACCTGTTAAAGGCTGTAGATTGTCAGCTGGTGGCTAGGCTGTAGGGAACTTGTGGCTCTAGTGATCATAACTTGATTCTGTTTGTGCATAGAAATAATACTTCTCTGTGTTTCTTAATCATTGAGCCTTCTGGCTATGTTAAAAGTAATCTTTTAGGCAAAGTGATAGAATGGACGGATACACGACAGTCTGGGAGGGAAAACTTCATTTGTTATTTTAAATGGCTGCAAAGGATTAGACCAAATACTGTGTTTTGTTTTGTTTTTGTTTTTTTTCTTTTCCCTCAGTGGAACTATGCTAATTTAAAAAATCTTTTCAGTGTCTCCTCCCCACCTCTTTACAGATTTCACTGAGAACTTGTAGAGTCCTAGAGGTTCTTAGGAGGAAGAAAAATCAAAATGTTATTCCTGTATATTTGCTTCTGTGAGAGGTTCTGCAACCTGGGTTATTACTGTCATCCCTCAGTAAAGACTGCTTGATGGTGAGGGAAACACTGGCCTCCTTACTCAGCGTGGTGTTTTCTCATTTTCTAGCGGGATTTTAGTGTGCACTGACGTGATGGCCCGAGGAATAGATATTCCTGAAGTAAACTGGGTTTTGCAGTACGACCCTCCCAGCAATGCCAGGTACAGTATGAGAGAATGTTACCCGCTCTGTCTAGGAATCTAGGCTAATGAAATAGGCATCCTGCGGAAGAAAACCTAATGATGGTTGTCAAAACATTACGAAATAGCAAAAATAGGGGAACTGGTGAGTTATCATTGATAGGTCAATAGTGATACTATATTATGCAGAAATTTCAGTCATTTTCAAATACTTTTTAATAGATCTTTTTTATTTACTTATTTATTTATTTTTAAATTTTTTGGCTTTGCCGCACAGCATGTGAGATCTTACTTCCTTGACCAGGGATGGAACCCATGCCCCCTGCGTTGGAAGTGCAGAGTCGTAACCACTGGGCCATCAGGGAAGTCCCTCAGATACTTTTTAAAGTTCTTGCAGAAATGCACATGATAGAGTGTTTAAAGGAGAACAGTATATACACCATATATGAAGATGTCAGTTATTCTCTGAAAGCAAGCATATGTTCCTGATAAATGCCTCCAAACATAGGAAAGCACCTGTAAATACAAACTCCTAAGCAATAGTTGTTACTTCCTGCCGGGGGGCGGGGGTCCTCATAGGTCACTTTTATTTTCTTTTTTACTATTTGCTTTTCACTGTTTCTCAAATTTTCTACTGAGACTGCGTCCTCCTACCTGTACCATCAGATAGGCATAAATTTAAAAGTTTTATAGTTCACAGTAAATGTCTAACAGAACCCTCTCTGGTTTGCACGTGTACTTTAATCGCCAGCTCTTCTATAGCACTAATAAGCGGCGGGTTGGGATGGAGCTCCTCGGGTCATTTTAGGCGCATCAGCCGTGCGGCCGCAGGCCTGTGCTCTGCTCGGCTGTCATGTGGTGACCATGTTCCCGCCCCTTGTCGTTCACAGCGCCTTCGTGCATCGCTGTGGCCGCACAGCCCGCATTGGCCACGGCGGCAGCGCGCTTGTGTTTCTCCTTCCCATGGAAGACTCGTACGTCAATTTCCTTGCAATTAACCAGAAAGTAAGCTGTCTTCCTTTTTCCTATGGAATGTCCAGTGCTGGGGTAGTTGAAAAAGTTCTTTTCCGGCCAGTGGGGTCCGGAACTTAGATTAGGGGTTGCAGACACACAGGGGCCAGGCTGGTGATGTCCATGCGGGAACCTGGCTGGCTTTATGGCTGTAGAGAGGCTCTGGGGTACGGCCACTGCTCGGCCCCAGCTAAGTATCACTAGTTGGGAACATAGACCTATGTTGCCATACTTTCCAACCAGAAATCAGGATTGTTAGGTAAAATCTCATGTTAAACTTTGCTTTAAAGTTTTTTAAATACTTTCTGGACCAAGTAAAATACTTTGCTTGGATTTGGGCTTCCAGGCCTCTGCTTTAAGATTAAAATGGATTGTTCTGCCTTTGGTTTTATTGGCACTGGCTCTTATGGGGTAGCCTTGGGGATGAGGTGATTCCAGCCAGAAGTGACGCTGTGGTCCCTGTGCAGTGCCCCCTGCAGGAGATGAAAGTCCAGAAGAACACAGTAGATCTCCTTCCAAAGCTCAGGTCCATGGCCCTGGCCGACAGAGCTGTGTTTGAAAAGGGCATGAAAGCTTTTGTGTCGTACGTCCAGGCTTATGCAAAGCATGAGTGTAACCTCATCTTCAGATTAAAGGGTAAGTTGGACTTCTTCACATAATTGTATCTCCTTCTGAAACATCTGATGGTTTTAGAAGTATTACAAGTATGAAACTGCTTTGTTTTATAAAAACGTCAGGCCTATGCCAGGGTTAATGTATTCTAAACATTTAAAAGGAAGTCTTCCTGGGAATTCCCTGGCGGTCCAGTGGTTAGGACCCCGAGCTTCCACTGCAGGGGGCATGGGTTCGATCCCTGGTCGGGGAACTAAGATCCCATGTGCTGTGCAGCGCAGCCAAAAAAATAAATAAATAAAAATAAAATAAAAGACAGTCTTCCTTGGGTTTGAGTAGACAGAAAATACACTGGCTGCTGAGTATTCCTTTTTAGTAAAAATGTAATTATTTTAATTCTAATTAAAATGAGCCCATTAGATCATTTAGGTAGACAAAATTATATTGCTGTGACTGTTCTGTGGGTTGATGCTTATAATCCTATTTTGGGTGTGCTAACTGCAATGTTTTGGTTTAATCAGATCTCGATTTTGCAAGTCTTGCTCGAGGTTTTGCCCTGCTGAGGATGCCCAAGATGCCAGAGCTGAGAGGAAAGCAGTTTCCAGATTTTGTGCCTGTAGACGTCAGTACCGACACCATTCCATTTAAAGATAAAATCAGAGAAAAGCAGAGGCAGAAGCTATTGGAGCAGCAAAGAAAAGAGAAAACAGAAAATGAAGGGAGAAGAAAATTCATAAAAAATAAAGCTTGGTCAAAGCAGAAGGCCAAAAAGGAAAAGAAGAAAAAACTGAATGAAAAAAGGAAAAGGGAAGAGGTAAAGTTTGCATTTTTATTATTTAAATAGTCAACTTAGAATTCTGAACAAGTTTCACTGAAGTGTAGTATTTAGTTATCTTCTAATAGGAGTTGCTGAGGACTCTCAGATTTCTCTAGCCCCTTGGTGGCTTGGGTGGGGAAGGTGCTGTGTTTGTGGAAGCTGATCTAACAGCATGTAGTTACTGATTAAAAATTGCTGGTTTCGCTTAGAACACTGTTGCTGAGAAATTCAGTAGCTTGTTGATCTCTTCTGCACTCAGGGTTCTGATATCGAAGATGAGGACATGGAAGAACTTCTTAATGACACAAGGCTCTTGAAAAAGTTTAAAAAAGGCAAAATTACTGAAGAAGAATTCGAGAAGGGGCTGTTGACAAGTGGCAAAAGATCAGTCAAGACAGCAGATTTGGGGATCTCAGGTTTGGAAGATGACTGCTGATTCCTGCCGCTCAGCTGAAATGCGCGAGAGCAACGGGAGTGCCAGGAGCTGCCCTGCGCCCGCGGATAGCTCGCGCTTGCGTCTACTGAACAGCGGAACTTCAGCAGACGTCCGGGAAGAGCCACCTCTCCCAAAGCTGTTGCTGCAGATGGGGGAGATGAGAGGGGTTTCACGCTCATGAGTATTTTATGAAAAACATACCAGCCTTTGAAGTCTAACAGAAGAAAATGTAAATTAACTGAGTGTAAATGACAGATGTCAATATTTATTTTGATGGGCTACTCAAAGAGCTCGTTTTTAAAAAATTTTTCTATTTTCATTTATTTATTTTTCTTTTTTTGCGGTACGCGGGCCTCTCACTGTTGTGGCCCCTCCCGCTGCGGAGCACAGGCTCCGGACGCGCAGGCTCAGCGGCCATGGCTCACGGGCCCAGCCGCTCCGCGGCACATGGGATCTTCCCGGACCGGGGCACGAACCCGCGTCCCCTGCGTCGGCAGGTGGACGCTCAACCACTGCGCCACCAGGGAAGCCCAAGAGCTCATTTTTTGGTGGCTATTTTATACTTATTTTTTAACATAAAGATACTGATGTAGACTTGATTTTAGGCCTTTTAAAATTCCTCAGTGTTTTCAGGCACCTGATCTCCCTGGATGTCCTTCTCCCTGGACTTCAGTTCTCTCTCTGATGTACTGCGCAGAACACCTGCACAGCCCCTAGTACTGTTTTATTGGTGAGTATCTGAAAAACAGAGGAAGCAAGTCATTCTGGAAAAGAAAATTATTATGCCTTCTGTTGAATAAACTGTATTTCATTCTAATTGTGCCTTAAGTGTGTGAAGGTGGCTGCATAGTGTCTTTACCAAAATGGACAATACATTTGGGCCTGGGGTCAGCTTGCAGTACCGATGCAACGCCATATCAAAATCTTTCATACAATTTACTTGAAAAGATGCTGAATTGTTCCCAAGAACAATTTTTAAAAAGCTGTTCAGGACCCAAACATGTTTAAATTCACATCTTTCCCAGATACAGAATTAAAGTCTGCAAATATTCTGGAAGGCGTCTTCGTAAGTGGTGAGCCGTGCAGGATACCCCTGCCAAAGACGCCGTTTCTCCCTGTCTTGGGTTCTCCTGTTAGTTTCCACTCTGTTTGGCTTGATCCTTTTTTGGAGATGACAGCCCTCAGCTCACGTTCACCGCTGGAAGCCTGATGCAGATTCAGCAAGTGTTTCCTGCCCTTCTCACACGGCACCATGTAGCCTGCGTCCTGGGCGGCTGTTGGTTGCTGGAGGGGCGCCTGGCTGCAGTTAGGACCCCTGGCTCTCTTAGGCCTGCATGGCTTTCATTGATGCTTCTGGCAGATAAGTCTTGAGTGTGGGGAAGATGAAGGGAGGCGGATGGGGCACATCTTCTTTTATCAGTCAAGTAGCCAATAATCTAACTTGTATTTCTGGAAACTGGAAATGAATGAAAGTGTCTGGAAACCGTAAGCACAATTTAGGTTGGATTTTAGGGGAACCATGAACATATTTTAGATGGGACTGAAAAATTCTTCAAGACGTATGATTTTAAGTCCTTAGTCGATAAAATTTCATAAAAAAACAATTCAGTTTTGGCCTGGCTCATCGAGGGGCCAAGAGGCTGCTCCCAGCATCAGCTGTTCGCCGGCAGGAAAGGGCCTGGCGGCTACAGATAGAGCTTGATGAGTTCGTCACTGACTGCTGAGGGCGTCAGCACCCCCAGGTCTGTAAAGAGCAGTGTGATTAAGGAAGGGGAGGTGTAGTCGACCCACGGGTGCTCCTCTTTGAGATCCTGTCCAGTCTGCGTGGACTTCAGAGTATCTGCCTTGTACTGAGGAGACAGGAAGCATACGTCAGTCTGCCCCACGTGTTCGGGGCTCTGAACTGGAGAGGGCTCGGCCTCAGCAATTAGTGTGCTCCTGCCTCAAAGTGCTCCCCGGAAACGGGGGGAAGCCAGCTGTGCAGCACACTGGCGAGGGGGACGAGTGTGGCTTGGGTGAGCAGAGCATTAAAGAAGACCTAAGCCACGTGTCCCCCTCACTGGTGTGCTAGGTTAACTCCCCCAGACCTCCCAAGACCACCATTTACAGCATTTATAGAGAGCTTACTGAGTGCCAGGCACTGTGCTAAGTTCTTCCCATGGATAATCTCAGAATTGTCATAACCCTTGTACAGATAACTGAAGTTCACAGAGCTGACAATGAAAGGACTTGCCCAAGGTCACATGGTTAGTAAGTGGTGGAGATGGCAAGTGAGCCCAGACAGCTGAGCCAAAACTTCAACTACTACCAGTTTCCCCTGCCTCCTTGGCCTGTATCTAGTGCTTAATTGAATGAGAGACAAAGACTTACATTCTGGGGACAAATAAGGCTGTTCAACAGCCACCGACTTATCTTTGTATCCCGAGTATTGGAAAAAATAGCAGTGGGAAGTGAATAACTTCATGGAACATTCTCAGCACTGTGTTTTTTTTCAGAGGTTTCAGTTTAGACTCAAATACCCCTTCAAATATGTAAAACTCTTGCCTTAAACTTATCTGGAACATCTTGCTGGTTTAGTGGGAAGAGCCGTACAAACTTGAAACTTTCTGCAACAACATAAAAAGGCTTGTTCTGTGCTTTGGCACACACGGCCATCTGGTTGGTTCCAATCTGGGAAGTCAGAGAAAAGCGGAGAAGGGTGAGACCTTACAGCATATCTGAAGTGGAAGCAACAGAAAGTATATGAGTGAACGTAATTTATGTACCTCTGGCTTTGGAATTAAAGAAGACCTTTGAAAAAGAAAACAGACGTTTCTCCAAAGATATACAAATGGTCAATAGACACATGAAAAGATACTCAAGATTCTTAGTCATTAGAGAAACACAAGTCAAAACCACAATGGGATACTGCTTCACATCTACTAGGATGGCTATAGTTAAAAAAACAAGTGTTGGCAAGGATGTAGAGAAATTTGGAATCCTTGTACCTTGCTGGTAGGAACGTAAAATGGTGTAGCTACTGTGGGAAACAGTTTGGCAGTTCCTCAAAAAGCTAAACACAGAAATACCATATGACCCAGCAATTCTACTCTTAGGTATATACCTCAAAGAATTGAAACTCAAATAGGTAATTGTACACCCGTGTTCATAGCAGCATTAGCTACAGCAGTCAAAGGATAGAAACAACTCAAGTATCCGTCAACAGATGAATGGATAAACAAGTGTGACGTGGTACATTATGCAGCCATAAAGAGGAATGAAGCACTGACACATGCTACAATATAGATGAGCTTTGAAAACATCATGCTAAGTGAAATAAACCAAACTCAAAAGGACAGATATTGTATGATTCCACTTACATAAGGTACCTAGAATAGGCAAAAATCATGGAGGGAGAAAGATTAGGGGATGGGGAGAGAAAAATGGGGAGTTTTGCTTAATGGTGACAGAGTTTGGGGGGATGGAAAAGTTTTGAAGACAGTGGTGATGGTTGCACAACAATGTGAGTGTAATTAATCCCACTGAATTGTACACTTAAAAATTATTAAAGTGGCAAATTTTTATGTTATATATTACCACATACAACAAACTATCATGAAATCTTTCCGTGTTAAGCAACAGATAAATTTTAAACATTATACTGATGTGAAATATGCTCCATTAAAAAGAAAAACCAACCAAAAACTCAATTCCAGTTAAAGCATGTTTTGAAAAAATATAAATTACATTCTCCTAATTTACACAAATCAATCTCCAAAGCAGGAAGAAATCTGAACAAAATTTGACTGCTGCAATGGCTCATGGGAACTGGGAAGCCACTGGCTGCAGTGGTGGAGTCTTGAAGCTAAGCAGGGTTAGAGGAACGAATCGTTAATAATACAGTGCTAGCTGGACGTCTGAGGTCAGTGATGTAGCTCCACGCCCTGAGCAAGGGCCTGTGGAGAACTGATGCTCCTACCTTGTTAATGATTCCTCCGTTTTCAACAACTCCTTCAGCACCAACAATGACAAGATCCACTTTCTCCATGATGTAGCTAAGGAAATTAAAAACAATTTTTTAATGCTCCCTTTTCTTTGCTCTTCTTAGTAGCATCATTGCCTGCAAAGATTAATACTCCATTCTCACCAAGGTAAGTTCCTCTCATAACTTTCTTCCAAAGAGCACTGAACACGAGACAACACCTGGCACTGTTACCGGTTCTGCTACAGGGGCACCAAGACCTGTTTTGGTCACGACACCACAATAAGCCGTGTAACTCACCCTGCCACCCAGTAATGTACATGCATACATGTGTAGCTGAAGCAAGGATTTCATGACCCGGCATTTATCCTTACCACGTGTGGCACATTCTGTTTTCCTTTCTACGTTAATACAAACAAAATTTAAAGACCCGATGTGATCTGAAGTTGGAGAAAAGTGTTATGTAATTCAAGAATCTTGCAGGTAGGGTGAAGGCCAATCTACCTTTTGAAATGAGCAATTAGGGACTTCCCTGGTGGTCCAGTGGTAAAGAATCCATCCACCTTACAATGCGGGGGACGTGGGTTTGATCCCTGGTCAGGGAACTAGGATCCCACATGTCGCGGGGCAACTAAGCCTGCACACCACAACTACTGAGCTCGTGCACCTCAACTAGAGAGAAGCCCGCGTGCCGCAACAAAAGATCCCACGTGCTGCAACTGAGACCCGACGCAGCCAAAAATAAATAATAAACAGATCTTACAAAAAAATGAGCAATTAGTAGAATTCTTTAAAATGTTTACTCTTAAACACATTCCTAATTTCCTTAATCATCTCCTTATGTGTTTTCTTTCCAAGGGATTATTACTCCTGTCCAAGGGATTATTACTCCTGTTTTCTCTTGGGAGGCACGCTGCCAGTCCATGGAGCATGTCACCTCGGCTTTAGGAGTGAAGTTGCACAGGTGAGACGAAGAATCCCGAGTGCCACCGAGGGCAGCCCGTGTCTTCAGATGAAGAGGGAGCACTGATCACATGTGCTGACCTGACCTCTGCACCTTGCTCTTAAAATGCACTACGATACCACCACGTAAATGACTCCCACTCTCCCTGACATCCTATAGCCCTGTCTGTACACTATCAAGACCTTATAATGAGTTTGCTGGTTTAGCCCAGCTATATCAGTTAAGAGGCGGGACGCTGCCCAGTCCAGTTTTATGCATGAGACGCAAACCTTCCATCTGGAAGAGCTGCTCCAAGCCACCCCTGGGAGTGGGTGAGGAAAAGTAATCGTGGCGGGGGAGGCCAGGCGCTTACCCGACAGCGGCATCCAGGACGACGGTGACGGGGACACTGAGGTGGCACAGGGCTCTGGCCATTTTCTTACTGAAAGTGACAGTTTGAGAACATTAGAAAAAAGTCCAGGAAGGTCCCATAGTGGTGTATGGTGAGTCACTTAATTTGGACAATGATAAATCACTTTAGCTGGAAACTCAGTTAATATTAGTGGATTAAGGGGCAGATCCTGAGACTCTGGACTAAGGAAACAAGAATTTGGGTCCTTTAGAAGGAAGTATGTGTTTTAAGAGAACTACACTCTTGGGGATACACAAAGATATGTAAATTCAGAAAAAAAGAGTTTTTCTTTTATTATGTGCTGGCTAGATATATGAGGTGAATTATCTGTTCCTTGATAAAAATCTTTCAATTGCTGTTCCTCTGACTTAAGTACTAAATAAAGCCCCTAGATCCTGTACTGTGACCTACTTCAAATTCACGGTGATTTTTCTTCCCGGGGCAGGAATGGGCACTGTCAAAGGCAATGCTGACTGATTGGCAAATTGGGGGCCTATTCTGGCTCCTCTTACAATGGATTCTAATCCTCAGTTTGCTCTTTAAAAGGACTGCTGGGCTCATAACCAAATGGAAAGATACTTGCCCTGATAAGTCAGGCTGTGACTCTGTAATGTACACACTGAAACGCTTCTTGGCCGCCACGGCTGCTTCCAAGACTCTCAGGACCACTCTGGAGTAGGCGTGAGTCAATATTCTCTGTGGGCAGAGAAAGCTCTGTCAAAAGGGCAAGCTTCTGGCGATCACCCATACTCTATGACCCTCTGATGCGTGTTCCTGGTATCCTAAAGCTTCTCCGTATGCTTTCTCACAAATCAGCTGTAATCAGAAAGGAGATCCTTGATAGTACACTGAGTTTAAGCCCATATACAAGCTGAAAAAGTTTTCCGCCAGAGGAATATATTATGGGTCTCCTCTTCCCGTAGCAAGCGCAGAAGTGACATCTCCATGTGGTGTTACTCAGATACAAAAGCCTTTATGTCTGAAGGCTCTGTTAGGTTCCTTTGGGTTGGCTTCCCCAATTCTAAGACATGGTTTGCATGCTTGGGCATACAGGCACCAGGCAGGTAGCATAAAGGAATGCAGGGGGCCGGCTGGGGCCAGCAGCAGAGTGGAAAGGCTGAGCGCCAGCTGTTGTCACGTGGGCCCACTGTGGTCAGATCATCTGGTTTTTCTAGAGGCGCTGAAAATCCAATATTTCAATGTTGGCTAACTAATTTTTACAAACTTACAAACACTGTTTGGGGTAAACACAACCCTTCTGTGGACTGGATACAACGTGCAGATACTTAGATGTCATCTCTGCTCTGAGGAACAGAGTGCAGAGGACAGTGTAAGCAAGGCGGAGGGGCGTAGCTCCCTAGCTCCTTTCTGGGCCTCGCCCAAGAGCTTGTTAGAAACGCAGGTTCTCAGGCCCCACCCTTGTCCGACTGAATCCGAATCTTCATTTAAAAGATCCCCGGGGGGTTCATCTGCATGTTCAAATTTAAGCAGCTCTGCTGGTGGCTGCGGGTGGTTATTACACATTCAGCTCCACTAGAGCAAACGAATCCCGCAGCAAGTCTGCAGAAGGAGAAGGCCTCAGCGAGAGGCAGTCACAGGCTTGCCTCCACTTGGCCCCAAGATGGCTTTGTTTGCAGCTGGCTTGTCTACAAGTTCCACTCGCACCTATTACGTCATTTATTTAATAACATACTCCAAAAAAAAAAGACTTCAAAAATTGGGAAAGGGGTAATAAAACAGTGGACAAGAGTCCAGGTGCAAATGAATACTTTTATGGTCGATGGAGGCTCAGATGGCAGAGAGAAGGCGTGCTGCCGGGAGAGACGTCATAAAAGTTTTACGACCCCTTTGCTGGGAGACTGACTTGATGTGCAGCTCCCGTCTTTCCTCCCTCAGCTTATCGACACTTGGCGGTATCTCTGTGAGAGCGTTTGGGATGAAGATGAAAAATCTCAATCCAGTGCTCACATTCAGCAGGAAGACCGTCAGTATGAACCAATGACAAGAGCTGTGTTAATTTAATTCAGATTAATTTAGTACATATCCAGTAATAAAAAATACTTTTTTTTAGTAAGACACCTTATCAAATCGAGAATCATCCATGCTGTCCCAGGGTTTTTCTCTGCCTGTTTAAAATGACAACCACCTATGATAATAATATCTACATTTAGACAGTGCTTACTATGTGCCGGGCATAGTGCAGAGTCCTTATACATACCATCTCATTAATCCTCACAACACCCCTGTGAGGTAGGTGCTATTATTACCCTTATTGAACAGATGAGAAAACTGCAGCACAGAGAGGTTAAGTAACTTGTCCAAGGTTACACAGCAAGTAAGTGGCAGAGGCAGGATTCTACCCCAGGAGTCTAACTCCAAAGCCCTCGCCCCCAGTCACCACACAGGATCCAGATCTACTCACCGCCCCATCTTTGATGAAAGTATGGCACAGATCTGCAATTTTATTTCTCGACAGGGATGTTCTCCTGAGAAAAATCTCTCCCCGCTCAATCATGATCTTTTTACATTTGGAGTAATCCTAGGAAGAAAAGAGCAAAATGAGGTGAAGGATCCAGATAAAGCTGAGAATATTTGTGGCCAAACCGAGAAATAGAGAGGTAACCGAGGGAGGGCAGGGGCTTACAGAGTACTCCAGGGAGGTAAGGCTGATGAAGCGTAGGAAGAGCTCCCCGCCCGAGGACACGGCCACAGAAGAGTCCACGCCACACAGGGTTTCTATGGCACTGGTGAGATTTGCTCTCAGGCCCTGGAGTGTCTCCCCTGGAATGATCACATGAGGAATGTGACGTTCATTTTTGACCCTTGATGGGTCTGTGACTCACTCACTCATTCAACCAGTGTTTACTGGGTGCAGGCACTATTCTAGATGCTAGAGATACATCAGTGAACATGACAGACAGGGTCCCTGCGCTGACGGAACTCCCTTTCTAGTGGGAGAGGCAGACAGTAAACAAGCACACAAAGAAATCAACAAGTTCATTACAGATTGAAGTGAGGACAGAAAAAGGCAGAATGATGAGAAAGGTGGAGCTACTCTAGACAGAGTTAACAGGGGTGGTCTCTTGGAGTGCAGGCCTAAGCAGAGACCTGAGTAAGAAAGGATCCAGCCGAGTGCAGATCCAGTGGGAAAAGTCTCAGATGCAGACTATGAACGCAAAGGTCCCAAGAAGGGAATAAACTTGGTATGAGAAACAGAGAGAGGCCAGAGTGAAGCACAGTTCAGTGAGGGACATCATAGAAGGAAATTAAGTAGCAGTGACAGAAGAGGTCTGTGGGGTGGGGTAGGTAAGGCTTGGGTGTTTGGATTTCTTTTTCTTTCAATATTTATTTATTTGGCTGCCCCGGGTCTTTAGTTGCGGCATATGAACTCTTAGTTGCAGCTTGTGGGATGTAGTTCCCTGACCAGGGATCCAACCCGGGCCCCTTGCATTGGGAGTGCAGAGTCTTAGCCACTGGACCACCAGGGAAGTCCCAGGTGTTTGGATGCTATTGTTAAGTGCAATGGGAAGATGCTGGAGGTTGTCTTAGAGACATGCATCTCTAGGCCAGCCCTTTAAAGAACGCTTTATTATTTTTATTGTTATTATTTTGTTTATACCCAGATGCTTACATTTAGGATGTCTGAATTAGTAGTAATCACAATGATGACATTAAAACCAGAATTTATACTGGAACATTCTCTCTACAGCAACTGCAAAGAAACTGTCACAAGACAGAAACTCAATAAATCCTTGTAAAGCTCAACTATTGCTATAATTTAAGCTTCAAAGTTAACCTGGTATAATATGGTCATTCTTTTTTTAAAAAAATTTTTTTTTGTTTTATTTCTAATTCTTTCTTGAATTCTATCACTACATTTCTGTTTTTCTAAATCTTGATTTATATTATGTCTCACGTCTTGTACCATTTAAAAAAATTTTAGCTCATTGTGAAATAGCGTGTTATGGTTTTTTTTCTTCTGGTTGTCGTTCTTTTTGGGGGGTTTTATTTATTTATTTATTTATTTACGTTTTGGTGTGATTTCATTGTCTGCAGGGATGTTATTCTCGTTCTGTCTTCCTTACAGTAACTTTTATGGGGTTTGGACACAATCATTTCATTTTTAAGTTAAATGAGTTCTCCTGAACTTTGAGAAAAAGACTTCATTCAGGTTCTCTTCGAGCTCCACAGAGCTCCCTCTTCCATTGTTTTATGTAGTATTAAAAAATACAGGGCTTCCCTGGTGGCACAGTGGTTGGGAGTCCGCCTGCCGATGCAGGGGACACGGGTTTATGCCCTGGTCTGGGAGGATCCCACGTGCCGCGGAGCGGCTGGGCCCGTGAGCCATGGCCGCTGAGCCTGCGCGTCCGGAGCCTGTGCTCCGCAACGGCAGAGGCCGCAGCAGTGAGAGGCCCGCATACCGAAAAAAAAAAAAAAAAAAAAAACAGTAGCTTGCTTTCTGAGATTTCTTGGTTCTGTTCTCCTCCCCAAATCTTTTCTGGACTTTCTCTTTCTTTCTTTTCCTTTTCTTTTCATTATCCCAACATTCTGCAATTTTGATTCCACTCCCCACTATTCAGTGGGGACCCTGGCAGGAAGAAGCCCTGGCAGGTCAGTTTTTTTTTTTTTTTTTTTTTTTTTTTTTTTTGGGGTAGGGGCGCGAACCCGGTTCCCCTGCATCGGCAGGCGGACGCACAACCACTGCGCCACCAGGGAAGCCCAAGGCAGGTCAGTTTTGAGAAAATGCAGCATCTGTGCTGGTCTTGCCCCTTCAGTCCATCTGCTTGGCTCCCTGCCTGCACTCATCTGCTATTGTAGTGAGCAGAACCACAGCATCGTCCCAATTTCAGCTGCTACTCTCAAAGTGAAACGGTGCACCTCAGATTGGGACTTGAACCCGGCCAAAACACATGGTCTTCCAACTGAGATCACACACCTGGTTTCAGGAGTTAATGAAGCTCAGGTTCTTGATGTCTCATCACAGAAAGAATTCAGTGAGAGACAAAGTGATAGAGAAGAAGTGGATTTATTTAGAGAGAAACACACTCCACAGACAGAGTGTGGGCCATCTCAGAAGGTGAGAAAGGCCAATATGGTCATTCTTGATTCAAAGTATATTTCATTGAAAGGAGACCCATTCAATGATAACTTGAGGGCTCTCTTCACATTAAAAGGACAGAAAAAGAGGGAGGAGCTGAGCTTGGGGCTGCATTACCTTATGTAGGCACACATCCGTCTCTCACTTTCTACACTTCTAACAGTTATGAGCAGACTTTCCTAACACCTGGAGTGATGGAGGATGACCCTCTTTACCTTTATCTCTCCTCAAGTACTCCAGCAAAGTCCGGATGGCAGCTACTGCTGAGGCCATGTCAGGATCTTCTTTCATCTGAGACTTAAAGTATTCAATTAACTCTGGGAAGGGAGAAAAAAGTGATTCATCACATTCATTTAGCAGGATAGACGACCAGAGAGCTTATCAATGACTGTTGACTTTAAAAAGCAAACTAATTTAAAAAATATTTTCTTTGCAGGCTGTTTGGCTTCAGGCGCACCATAAATGTTGATGGGAATAGACATGACATCACTTTACTATTTGCAAACTCTTTCTCTCTCATTTTGCAAAAGCTAGCCATGTACAATGGCATAAAATTTAAGCCCCATCAAAAGGTAGTGAAAGGTCATTCTCCCCCTTATCCTAGACCCCAAGTCCGGAAAGAATCCCAGAGCCAACCTCCTTACCGATTTCTCCTGCACCCTCCAGTCTATGCCAAGTCAAGCGTATTCACCTACATACATATGTACATGTATGTGATGCAGAGGTCCACCCTGCTCTTATTTTTTTTAACATGAAAGGTACTGTATACACATTAGTTTGCCCTTGTTCTTCACTTAATAAAACACCTTGATAACCACACTAGACGGGCAAATCAAATACGCCTTTCTTTTAATTCTAGTACCAGATCCAACAGGGCAGGGAGTCTTACTCATACTTCACATATGAGGAAATCAAGACTGCGAAGACCTGCACATGCGTCCGAAGTCTCACTTTTTTGGATGGCACTGGAAAGTGTGGGGAGAGGGGGTGTCCGGGGATACCCTCAGGACCCATTCCCTGGATACAGGAGCAGCGAGTGGTTTTAGTTGAGACTAGACGAACCACATCCAGCCAAACAGCCTGAGCTTGGAAAGTGACCTCTCCCGGAGCCCAGTCTGGGCGTGCGAGGTGGAGGGATCCCTGCGCGGCTCCGCTTTAGGCCCAGCAGGCCCGTCGCGTCCCAGTTTACCCTTGTCGTCCATGGTGCCCTCTGGACCGCGGAGCCCGAGGGGCCCAGAGCCGCTCGCGCCACTTGGATGGGTCCAGCGACCGCGCGGGCTCCGAATCACAGTGACCAACAGCGTACTGCACAGCTCTGCACTCCACTTCCGGGGCCTTGGGGGCGGGGCTGTGGCTACGGCGCGCGGCCTGAGCCCAGCCCTGTCTTACGTCACTCGGAGGCGCCGGAAGTCGGGGTGCGCCGTATCCCGGAGGCCCGCTTGACCGCAAGTGGCTGTTCGCTGAGGGACACGGGCAGCTATGGTTTCTGACGGTGAGGGCCGCGCCGACGGGACCCGGACCCCGGGGCTGAGCGGACTTTACCCGGCCAGGACCGGCCACATGGAGTATCAATATATTCTGGGGGCTGGGTGGAACTTGTTTGGTCTTTAGAGGAGTAGCGAATGTATTCATTCAGTAAATATTTTTGGAGCGCCTCTTGTGTGCCCGGCGTTATTTCATGCCCTGGGAGATACATAGAGAACGTTACAGATTCGTGGAGGTTACAGTCTAGTGAGCGAGACAGACAGTAGGCAAGTAAATAAAAATAATTTCGAAGGGTGACAAGAGCTGTGACGACAATATAAAGTGATGTTGGGGTCGATTGTGATTAGGAGATGCTCAAGAAGGAGCTGCTTTCGATAGGGGTCCAGGGAAGACCAGTGATATTGAAACTAAGACTTGAGTGACTTTATGAAGACCCTGTGGCAAGTTGAGCCACTACATTGCAATGGGAAGACGGAAAGGGGGCACCCGGGGGTAGAGGAAGGTGGAGAGACTTTCGTTCATACATTAAGCTACCAGTTATAGAGCCCGATACCTTAAAGGGAGAAAAAAGAGGCCAGGGTGGTGGGAGCAGGGTGAGCTATAAGGATGAGGTCAGAGAGCTAGCCAGGTGCAGGGCCCTTGTGGGTCTTGATCTCTATTTTAAGTGTAATACAAAGCCGTTTTAGGGCTTTAAGCAAGGTAGGTTTACTATCTGATTTACGATTTTTTTATTTTTTGGCCACGCAGTGGCTTGTGGGATCTTAGTTCCCCGACCAGGGATCGAACCTGTGCTCCCTGCGGTGGAAGCGTGGAGTCCTAACCACTGGACCTCCAGGGAAGTCCCTGATTTATGATTTTAAAAGATTACTTCGGCTGCTGTGTGGGAAACGGACTGCGGAGAGCAAGAGTAGAAATAGGTCCTTTCAGAGGCCATAACAATTGTGCCTGCATCCTTCATCTGTTTTAATCAATATCACAACCCTGTGAGGGATACAGACCTGGTATGGCCCCTGTCTACAAATGTGGAGGTAGAGACCCAAAGAAGGAAATTCATAGGGACATTCCACGTGTATGGATACACACCTCTCCTGACAGGCAACACTTTCTGTTTTTCTCGGGCTTGATAGTAGCAAGGAAGGCCCTGAGAGTTGGGAGGTGGGACCTGATGGAGAATAAGGCCAAAGGCTTTTGGGTAGAGGAGTGAGGGCCTGTGGGAGACACAATTAAGTGCCTCTTCTGTGCCAGGCACTTTCTTCTGTGATTTATGCAACATTATGTTATTCATTCCTCATTCTTTAAGGAGTCCACGGTTTAGAGGGCAGAGTTGGGAAGAGAGATCAGAAACACAGCTAAGTGTAAAATGAGGTAGTGAGTGCTGTCATTAGAAGAGAAGTGATGCTGTTGCTGCTCAGAAGTAGGCAGTGGGGCTTTGAAAAGCCAGTTATTAGAGTCAAGCAGATCTGTCTTCAAAGCTGGGTGTTAGCTTTGCTCCTTGCTAGCGGGCCATGTGACTTAGAGCAAGTTACTTTCTCTTGCAAAAGAGAAATACCATGTTTCCCCTAATCTAAGACAGTATTGATTATGCAATGTGTTTTTATTTTATTTAATATACCACTAAGAGAAAATAAAATGTGATCAGTCATAAGGGTAAGATACCATCCTCAGTTCAGCATCTGTCAAATGTAAACAAAAAAAAAAAAAAAAGGAGGGAGTACATCTTATAAGTGGTGAAAGATAGCAATAAGTCCCTTCCTGAGTTGTCAGCATGGGATGGGATGATAGGATTACATGTGCCGGACCTGATGCAGAGGGGCTGAGATTTCCAGTCTCCTGAGATGGGGGAGCCAGGACCTGTTGGAAGACCTAGGGAGGACTTCTGGGTAAAGAGGTAGCATTGGTTTGGGGCCTTAGAGAGTAAATAGGATTTGGGTATGTAAGCAGACATCAAAGATGGGCTGGGATTATCCTGATACAGGGAACAGGGAACTGGAGGATGGAAAGTATGGGGGCAGGGAAGGCATTGTTGCTTTTTGCTATTAAATGAGCATCCTGGGTTTTTCGTAACAGTGTGTGCTTATGGGTTCATATGTCTGTCGCCTCAGAATGTGGGCTCCTTGAGGGCTTGGACTCAGTATCCCCAACACCTAACACTGGTACTTAGTGTAAATGTCTGTTGAATGAATTAATATGTTAAGTTAGCCTCTTTATCTGTGTCTGTCACCTTGTAGAGAGTAGCCTAATTTTTTTCACAGTAAAATCTTGACATAGCAAGTGCTTTCCACTCTGGTTTTCACCTGTTTTTTCTTTTTTTTTGGCCTCACGGTTTATGGGATTGAAGTTCCCTGACTAGGGATCGAACCCGGGCCCTCTGTAGTGAGAGCTGGATCGCCAGGGAATTCCCCTCGTTTTCACCTTTTAAAGATTGGTTCCTGAGTATAATTGGCCTTGCTGCTAGGTGATTTGATGGACTTGGAGCCAAACTGATTCTGTGTCTCCCTTTAAATCTACCCCCCTGCCACCCCATGCCTGAAGTTCTACTAGTGATTCTAACTACTGGTTGATCAGTGCCTTCTGTCCTTGACCAGCCATTTAAAATGCGTGTGTCTTTGGATTCATAAAATAGATATTGATTGATCGTGCACCACATGCTAGGCATTGTGCTCGGAGCAGAGGATAAGCGGTGACGAAAGAAACAAAAATCCCGCCTCACAGAGCTTACGTGCTAGTGCATGAAAGGTACAGATGTACAGAAGGCAAGCAAGAGGTTGCTAAGGGCCCCCAGAGCTTTAAATCTTTCAAAGAACTTGGCCTTGTGTTAATTTCATGATTGTAGGATGGTAAACATGTAAAGGCATGCAGTGGTGCTTGCTCTGGATTTAATTTACAAATTGAGAATGTTAGCTTTGTTTCACGTTTATGAGGCTAATGTTTATTTTTTGTTGATATTTTCAGAAGATGAATTGAATCTTCTGGTTATCATAGTTGATACCAACCCAATTTGGTGGGGAAAGCAAGCATTAAAGGAATCTCAGGTAAGATTGCTTGAGAAGGCTTTTGGATAATTCTGGTTTGACTGAGTATATGTTTATGTTGCTTTTTTATTACGGTATAATTTACTTACCGTAAAATTCACCCATTATAATGTACAGTTCATTTTTTTTTTTTAGTAAAAATTGCAGTAAAGTTGTTTAACCTTCACCACAATTCCATTTTAGAACATTTCTATTTCCTGTCACTGCTTCTACCCCCTAGTTGTAGGCAACCACTGATCTGCTTTCTGTCTCTATATTGACTTTTCTGGACATTTCATATATCGATTCCATATAATATGTAGTCTTTTTTAAAAAAAACTTTGTATTTTGAAATATATTGTTTTGAAATAGTTACAGACTCACAGGAAATTATAAAAGTGGTACAGAGAGGTGCTGTGTGCCCTGGCTTCAGTGTCTCCCAGTAGTAACATCTTATATTACTATAAGATGTAATTATTGTACTGTATTGTACAGCAGTACAATAAGGAAACCAGGAAATTGGCATCAGTACCATCTACAGCCTTTATTCAGATCACAGCAGTTTTGCATCCACTTGTGTGTGTATGTTTAGTTCTTGTAGTCTTCTCACATGTGAGATCTGTGTAACCCCGACCGGAATCAAGATACAGGGCTGTTTCGTCACACAGGAGCTCCCTGGCGGAGGCATCCTTCGTGGTTGCTGTAACTTTCTAGTCCCTGATACTGATCTACTAATCTGTTCTTCATCTCTAGAATTTTGTTATGTAAATAGATCAGACAGTATGCAACCTTTGAGGCTGGCTTTTTTTCACTCAACATAATGCCCTTGATCTGTTCAAGTTGTTCCATGTACAAAAGTTTGTCCTTTTTATTGCTGAGTAGTAGTCCATGGTGTGATGTTCCATAGTTTGTATAATCATTCACCTATCAAAGGACATTTGGGTTGTTTCCAATTTTTGGCTATTACATAAAAAGCTGCTCTGAAAATCTATATACAGGTTTTTGTGTGGATGTAAGCTTTCATTTCTCTGGGATAAATGCCCAGAAGTGCAACTGCTGGGTCGTATGTTAATCACATGTTTGATTTTATAAGAAACTGCTTTACTGTTTTCCAGAGTGGCTATACCATTTTACATTCCCACCAGCAAAGTATGAGAGGTCCAGTTCTTTGTATCTTTACCAGCATTTGCTGCTGTGACTTTTTTACGTTAGCTGTTTTTATTATTATTATCATTAGCCGCACCTTGCGGCATGCAGGATTTTAGTTCCCCGACCCGGAATTGAACCTGGGCCCTCAGCAGTGAAAGCGCAGAGTCCTAACCACAGGAACGCCAGGGAATTCGCTCGTTAGCGTTTTATAGTTTTCATCAGACAAGTTTTGTAGATTTATACCTAAATACATGTTTTTTAGCAATTGTAAATGAGTAGTATGTTTCAAATTTTGGTTGCCACCTGTTTAATATTAGTATATAGACGTATGATTGATTTTTGTGTGTTGCTCCTATATGCTGGGACTTTGCTTAACTTACTTATTAGTCCTAGCAGTGTTTTTGTAGATTGCTTGGGATTTTCTAAATAGACAGTCATGTCATCTGCAAGTAGGCACAGTTTTATTTTTTTCCTTTCCAATGCACATACCTTTTATTTTCTTCTCTTGCTTTATTGTACTAGTAGGACTTACAGTACTACGTTCAATGTGAGTGGTGAGAGTGGACATCCTTACCTTGCTCCTGATCTTAGGGGGAAAGCATTCAGTCTTTCACTGTTAAGTATGGTGTAAACTGTAGATTTTTTTTGTAGATGCTCTTCATCAAGTTCAGGAAGTTCTCTTCCTAGTTTTGCTTGGAGATTTTTATCATGAATGGATGTTAAATTTTGTCAAATGATCTTTCTGCATCAATTAATGATTTTTTTTTTTTTTTTTTCGGTATGCGGGCCTCTCACTGTTGTGGCCTCTCCCGTTGCGGAGCGCAGGCTCTGGATGCATAGGCTCAGCGGCCATGGCTCACGGGCCCAGCCGCTCCGCGGCATGTGGGATCTTCCCGGACCGGGTCACGAACCCGTGTCCCCTGCATCGGCAGGCGGACTCTCAACCACCGCGCCACCAGGGAAGCCCTCAATTAATGATTTTTCTCTTTAGCCTGTCAATATGGTGGATTACACTGTTTGATTTTCAAATATCAAACCAGCTTTGCATTCCCAGAATAAACCCCACTTGGATTCAGTTTTTATCTATTTTATGGTAGATGCTGGTCTATGTATATATTTTTTATTTTTTGTACTGTGTTTGGCTGATTTTGGCTTAAGGGTGATACTGGTTTCATAAAATGAATAGGGGAGTGTTCTCTTCTGTTTTCTGGAAGAGATTATTTAGAATTGGTATCAGTTCTTTAAACTTTTGGTATAGTTCTCCAGTGAAATTGTCTGGACCTGGAGATTGCTTTTTGGTGAAGTTTTAAACTATGAATTAAATTTCTTTAATAGTAATTAAACTATTTGAATGATCTTTTTCATATTGGGTGAGTTTTGGTAATAGGTAGTCTTTTGATTTTGGCTTTTTTCACTTAGCATAATATTTTTGAGGTTCATCCATGTTGTAGCATGTATTGGTGGTTCCTTTTTATTACTGAACAGTATTCTATAGTATGAATATACCTCTTGTTTATCTGTTCACGGACATTTAGATTGTTTCCCCTTTTTGACTATTATGAATAATGCTGGTAATTCACAAACAAGTCTTTGTATTAGCATATGTTCGCATTTCTCTTGAGTAGATAGAGACCTATGAGTTGAATTACTGGGTCATATGGTAAGTTTAGACTGAACTTTTTAAGACGTTGCCAAACTTTTCAAAAGTTTGTACACCTTGGGACTTCCCTGGTGGTGCAGTGGTTAAGAATCCGCCTGCCAATGCAGGGGACACGGGTTCGAGCCTTGGTCCAGGAGGATCCCACAT
>NW_021146118.1:0-1110 GCF_002837175.3 Physeter macrocephalus
CTGCTGCATCAACTGCAGGCAATGCGTCGTTGCCGTGCTGTGATGTTCCCAAAACAGCTGTAGACTAGGGAAATAGTTTTCAGTTTTTGAGGAGGGGCCGGAGTGGAGAGACGAAGAAAACATAGATCCGACGGTACCGCCTCGTGGAGCGAATAGATACTGAACAGAGCAGCAGCATCCACGAATGGAGCGCAGAAAACCTCCCCATTCTCATCGGCAATTTTAATCGTGTACGAGACGTGATCGGAATTGTCGGCCGGCGGAACGACCTCGTCGATGGTTATTGGTAAAGCCCGGTGACAAGGCGAGCGTCGTCTGCAGAAAAAGCACAGAGACACACAAACAGGCCCGGACAGACGTCTAAAGCGCATTCGCCAATCGTCAAAGCCTAGCATCATTGAAAAACTCAGCCTGGCACATATGTCCTTCGCAGACGAGATGAAGCGGTAGACGGATAGGGCAAGACCCACATAGACGTAGAGCTACGAGGACGCACAGCCTCTGAGGACTGCCGGTATATCAGCCTTTTGCCCAAGCGCCGTCGTATCGGCCACGTATGCAGGAGCTGTTGTTTTGCAACTAGTAGACGAACAGGGAGACGCGTTGGGCTTCTCTTGTGTGACAATGAGAAGGAGGTACGTGCGAATCACGGCGCGATTTCTGAGTTTGCTGCTGTAAACCACGGTGCCGCCGAGTAACAGGTAAACCTCGTTTGGAGCCGGCTGCGCGTACAGACTAATGCCGAAGTGTTGAGTAAGGTCTGGGTGCATGGATTGGGGCGGCATAACTGTTGCCGCGTTCACTCCGTGTTACGAGTACATCCGCAAGTAAGACCATCGAGAGCGTTCCTAATGGCCAGACGAAGAAACGGGAACACAAGTGGTGTCATGGTCTACGTGATGAGAGAAGAGCCGTGAGCGAGCACAGGGTCCCCCTTTGGTCAGTGGGCGGCCGAAATATTTCCACTGAGTGAGAATGATGGGAGATTGTGCTGGCGCAGGCTAGGAAGGAACCCAAGGCTTCACGACGCGTGAAGGACCTTATCTGGTTGTCCGTGATGCGGATAGCATTCTCGTGAATGCTGCTTGTGCGCATCGTCTAAATGACATC
>NW_021146118.1:3817-6276 GCF_002837175.3 Physeter macrocephalus
CGCAAAATGCTTGCATCAACGACGTCTCTCCCGCGCTGCCTTGTCATGAGCTGCGGCCTTGTAACAGCACGTGACATCCCTGAGTGTCTTGAAGGAGAATGTGGAATTTTGGGTTTGCCGCGCCCATTGACGGGAACCTCCATTCCCGCGGAGACGTGGGAATTCCACTGGATCACATTGATTTGATAACTTGCATGCAGATAAGAAAAGGAATCAAAATGCGCTGTCATGCAGAGGCAGTAAAAGTTCCTTTCGGCAGAACCCATGGTGCTGAACGAATTATTACTGCTCCATGCATTTGGCGTAGAGCAGAAATTTTCTATCTGCACGGGCGCCTGTGGCTCACTGCGCTTCGGGAGCCTCTGGAAGGGACGCCATTTGACGTTCAGACATGTATGCCAGGGAGTGCTGCGTGGTTCATGTTTGCCATTGATGCATGGGATGAGCACAGGTCGAAGCCAACGAGGCTGACGTCAGAATGGGAATGTAATATTTCCCGGGAATGATATGATCCTGTATTTGTTGCTGGAGCGTACTGTGTGGCACGCTGCTTGCTGCAAATCACCTGGCAGCTGAGTGCCCGTCCAGCAGGATATGAGGCAGCGTCGTAGAGGGATGAGGAAGCGGAATCAAAGTGTATGAACCGGCGATAGGGGGCGAGGATGAAGAGACTGTCATGGCAATCAGTTCCTGAGGGAAATAATTCAGCTGGTGAGCTCAGCGCGGACGTTCTACGCTCGAACCAAAAGTCTCTACGGAGGCTCTCCTATGGATGTCTATTAGTTGACGAAGGGTGGAGAGGAGTGAGTGGACAGATGCATGTTTACGTAACGTAGGGGGATGGGCTGAGAATGCGGCGAGTGGAGTGCGGAGCTTGTTATGTCGAGAGGAAGCATGGGGAGAGGACCTAGCAGTTTCCAGGGGAGGCTCGTAGCACAGACCCACAGAGAAGGTGCGTGGACGGCGCCCTCTTAGACGGCACTTTTTAGGTCGAAAAGAAGTGATCTCATGGCGACTCGTCAGGTTGCGTCTTCTCAGTGCTCGACTGAGAGATATTTCGCCTCAGCCGCGTCTACGTTCAGCGTAACAATTTAAATGCATGCTGTCTATCAGTTCCGTTTTGTGCTCAGCCAGGAGAGGCACACTCGCGATTCGGGCTAGTCAACATAGCTGTCGCCTCATCACGGCACGACATAGGATGAGTTGGTCTGAGGTAATCCATGACTGCGCATCGAATAAGAGCAGTAAAGAGGTATCGTCAGCAGTCTGGTGCAAATCTGATGTGTCATTCCTGTGCTATTTTTCGACAAACGATAGATCAATAACTGAACGCATAACAGCATATACCGCGTGGCATACCGGCTGCGAGTTGTGTTGAATCAAAGACGGCGAGACATTGCGTATTCTCAAGCTAAAACGAGAGCATCGATGCTTTACGGAAAGCCGTATCAGAATTACGAATCGATCTGCAGTTTATGGAGATGCTGTTGACACGTGCTTATGCGTGCCTATGTTCTGTCAGCTGGTTGAAAGCAGCTTCGATGGGCATGAATTGCGATACTGGCGTGTGTCTCCTGCTGCATCAACTGCAGGCAATGCCTCGTTGCCGTGCTGTGATGTTCCCAAGACAGCTGTAGACTAGGGAAATAGTTTTCACTTTTTGAGGAGGGGCCGGAGTGGAGAGACGAAGAGAACATAGATCCGACGGTAACGCCTCGTGGAGCGAATAGATGTTGAACGGAGCAGCAGCATCCACGAATGGTGCCCAGAAAACCACCGCATTCCCATCGGCAATTTTACTCGTGTACGAGACGTGATCGGAATTGTCGGCCGGCGGAACGACCTCGTCGATGGTTATTGGTAAAGCCCGGTGACAAGGCGAGCGTCGTCTGCAGAAAAAGCACAGGGACACACAAACAGGCCCGGACAGACGTCTAAAGCGCATTCGCCAATCGTCAAAGCCTAGCATCATTGAAAAACTCAGCCTGGCACATATGTCCTTCGCAGACGAGATGAAGCGGTAGACGGATAGGGCAAGACCCACATAGACGTAGAGCTACGAGGACGCACAGCCTCTGAGGACTGCCGGTATATCAGCCTAAGACTTAGCATCATTCAAAAACTCAGCCTGTCACATATGTCCTTCGCAGACGAGATGAAGCGGTAGACGGATAGGGCAAGACCCACATAGACGTAGAGCTACGAGGACGCACAGCCTCTGAGGACTGCCGGTATATCAGCCTTTTGCCCAAGCGCCGTCGTATCGGCCACGTATGCAGGAGCTGTTGTTTTGCAACTGGTAGACGAACAGGGAGATGCGTTGGGCTTCTCTTGTGTGACAATGAGAAGGAGGTACGTGCGAATCACGGCGCGATTTCTGAGTTTGCTGCTGTAGACCGCGGTGCCGCCGAGTAACAGGTAAACCTCGTTTGGAGCCGGCTGCGCGTACAGACTAATGC
>NW_021146118.1:17866-20344 GCF_002837175.3 Physeter macrocephalus
CGCAAAATGCTTGCATCAACGACGTCTCTCCCGCGCTGCCTTGTCATGAGCTGCGGCCTTGTAACAGCACGTGACATCCCTGAGTGTCTTGAAGGAGAATGTGGAATTTTGGGTTTGCCGCGCCCATTGACGGGAACCTCCATTCCCGCGGAGACGTGGGAATTCCACTGGATCACATTGATTTGATAACTTGCATGCAGATAAGAAAAGGAATCAAAATGCGCTGTCATGCAGAGGCAGTAAAAGTTCCTTTCGGCAGAACCCATGGTGCTGAACGAATTATTACTGCTCCATGCATTTGGCGTAGAGCAGAAATTTTCTATCTGCACGGGCGCCTGTGGCTCACTGCGCTTCGGGAGCCTCTGGAAGGGACGCCATTTGACGTTCAGACATGTATGCCAGGGAGTGCTGCGTGGTTCATGTTTGCCATTGATGCATGGGATGAGCACAGGTCGAAGCCAACGAGGCTGACGTCAGAATGGGAATGTAATATTTCCCGGGAATGATATGATCCTGTATTTGTTGCTGGAGCGTACTGTGTGGCACGCTGCTTGCTGCAAATCACCTGGCAGCTGAGTGCCCGTCCAGCAGGATATGAGGCAGCGTCGTAGAGGGATGAGGAAGCGGAATCAAAGTGTATGAACCGGCGATAGGGGGCGAGGATGAAGAGACTGTCATGGCAATCAGTTCCTGAGGGAAATAATTCAGCTGGTGAGCTCAGCGCGGACGTTCTACGCTCGAACCAAAAGTCTCTACGGAGGCTCTCCTATGGATGTCTATTAGTTGACGAAGGGTGGAGAGGAGTGAGTGGACAGATGCATGTTTACGTAACGTAGGGGGATGGGCTGAGAATGCGGCGAGTGGAGTGCGGAGCTTGTTATGTCGAGAGGAAGCATGGGGAGAGGACCTAGCAGTTTCCAGGGGAGGCTCGTAGCACAGACCCACAGAGAAGGTGCGTGGACGGCGCCCTCTTAGACGGCACTTTTTAGGTCGAAAAGAAGTGATCTCATGGCGACTCGTCAGGTTGCGTCTTCTCAGTGCTCGACTGAGAGATATTTCGCCTCAGCCGCGTCTACGTTCAGCGTAACAATTTAAATGCATGCTGTCTATCAGTTCCGTTTTGTGCTCAGCCAGGAGAGGCACACTCGCGATTCGGGCTAGTCAACATAGCTGTCGCCTCATCACGGCACGACATAGGATGAGTTGGTCTGAGGTAATCCATGACTGCGCATCGAATAAGAGCAGTAAAGAGGTATCGTCAGCAGTCTGGTGCAAATCTGATGTGTCATTCCTGTGCTATTTTTCGACAAACGATAGATCAATAACTGAACGCATAACAGCATATACCGCGTGGCATACCGGCTGCGAGTTGTGTTGAATCAAAGACGGCGAGACATTGCGTATTCTCAAGCTAAAACGAGAGCATCGATGCTTTACGGAAAGCCGTATCAGAATTACGAATCGATCTGCAGTTTATGGAGATGCTGTTGACACGTGCTTATGCGTGCCTATGTTCTGTCAGCTGGTTGAAAGCAGCTTCGATGGGCATGAATTGCGATACTGGCGTGTGTCTCCTGCTGCATCAACTGCAGGCAATGCCTCGTTGCCGTGCTGTGATGTTCCCAAGACAGCTGTAGACTAGGGAAATAGTTTTCACTTTTTGAGGAGGGGCCGGAGTGGAGAGACGAAGAGAACATAGATCCGACGGTAACGCCTCGTGGAGCGAATAGATGTTGAACGGAGCAGCAGCATCCACGAATGGTGCCCAGAAAACCACCGCATTCCCATCGGCAATTTTACTCGTGTACGAGACGTGATCGGAATTGTCGGCCGGCGGAACGACCTCGTCGATGGTTATTGGTAAAGCCCGGTGACAAGGCGAGCGTCGTCTGCAGAAAAAGCACAGAGACACACAAACAGGCCCGGACAGACGTCTAAAGCGCATTCGCCAATCGTCAAGGCTTAGCATCATTCAAAAACTCAGCCTGGCACATATGTCCTTCGCAGACGAGATGAAGCGGTAGACGGATAGGGCAAGACCCACATAGACGTAGAGCTACGAGGACGCACAGCCTCTGAGGACTGCCGGTATATCAGCCTTTTGCCCAAGCGCCGTCGTATCGGCCACGTATGCAGGAGCTGTTGTTTTGCAACTGGTAGACGAACAGGGAGATGCGTTGGGCTTCTCTTGTGTGACAATGAGAAGGAGGTACGTGCGAATCACGGCGCGATTTCTTAGTTTGCTGCTGTAAACCACGGTGCCGCCGAGTAACAGGTAAACCTCGTTTGGAGCCGGCTGCGCGTACAGACTAATGCCGAAGTGTTGAGTAAGGTCTGGGTGCATGGATTGGGGCGGCATAACTGTTGCCGCGTTCACTCCGTGTTACGAGTACTTCCGCAAGTAAGACCATCGAGAGCGTTCCTAATGGCCAGACGAAGAAACGGGAACACAAGTGGTGTCATGGTCTACGTGATGAG
>NW_021146118.1:22868-23541 GCF_002837175.3 Physeter macrocephalus
GCGCTTAGTTTTTTTTGCGAGCAATTCAGCGAGTAAGTTCAGCGGGAACGTTTTCAGCGGGGAGTAAGAGGAATACAGACACAGATCTTGCTGTGGTCGAGCCTACGGAAGAGACGGACGAGACGTAAGCGTGAAGTGGAATTTGCCTGCCAGCAAGGGGCGGACGTGGTATTTCGCTTGAACAGCAAGACCAGGTGGTCGAGCTGACGGACGCGACCGATGGGAACAAGGCGGCAAAAGTGATGGATAATTTAGCCTGGTTGTGGGTGATGCGGCTACCCTTCTGATGAATGCAGGTTGAGTGTATTTCCTAAGAAAGGACATCCGCGCCTCGACCCATCCACGTGATACGCATGTACTGACGGCAGTGATATTCCTATTGTAGAGCAAGGGCGGTTTTGGAGAGGCACACGTTGAGCCACAACAGCCTGTCAAGGGCAATACATGTTTCGTCCTCGATCGTCAGAACAAGACTTGTGCACGTCGTTCAGTCCGCGTATTTCCTGATTTGTATCTTCCGTGCGCGGATCGGCATTCCTGATGTCCATAGAACGAAATCGCGTCATATATACCAGCCGATGGACAAATATCAATTCTGGACAAAGGACGTCTGTGCGCCTCCTGCGTCATAACCCCATCAACACGATCCCCAGAGCAACCGGTCTGATGAGCG
>NW_021146118.1:23939-26174 GCF_002837175.3 Physeter macrocephalus
CCCTTTGGTCAGTGGGCGGCCGAAATATTTCCACTGAGTGAGAATGATGGGAGATTGTGCTGGCGCAGGCTAGGAAGGAACCCAAGGCTTCACGACGCGTGAAGGACCTTATCTGGTTGTCCGTGATGCGGATAGCATTCTCGTGAATGCTGCTTGTGCGCATCGTCTAAGAGACATCTGCGCTCCAATCCGTGCACGTTATCCTGAGGTAGTGGCGACAGTGATACTCTGAGCGTGGCGCGAGAGCGGTTGACGTGGCGCACTTGTTGAGCGGGTGCAACGTTCTACCCCTGTGAATGATACGTCATTCTACGGTCAGACATATATGCGAGGGAGTGCTGCGCGGTCCATGTTTGCCATTGATGCATGGAATCAGCACAGGTTGAAACCAACGAGGCTGACGTCAGCTGACGTCAGAATTGGAGTGTAATAGTTCCCAGGAATGATGTGATCCTGTATTTGTTGCTGGAGCGTACTGTGTGGCACGGTGGTTGGTGCAAATCACCTGGCAGCTGAGTGCCCGTCCAGCAGGATATGACGCAGCGTCGTAGAGGGATAAGGATAGGGGGCGACGGTGAAGACACTGTCATGGCAATCAGTTCCCGAGGTAAATAATTCAGCTGGTGAGCTCAGCGCGGACGTTCTGCACTCGAACCAAAAGTCTCTACAGAGGCTCTCCTATGGAGGTCTATTAGTTGACGAAGGGTGGACAGAAGTGAGTCGACAGACGCACGTTTACTTAACGTAGGGGGATGGGCTGAGAATGCGGCGAGTGGAGAGCGGTGCTTGTTATGTCGAGAGCAAGCATGGGAAGAGGACGTAGCAGTTTCCAGGGGAGGTTCGTAGCACAGACCCACAGAGAAGGTGTGTGGACGGCGCCCTCTTAGACGGCTCTTTTTAGGTCGAGAGGAAGTCAAGGCATGGCCACCCGTCAGGTTGCGTCTTCTTAGCGCACGACTGGGAGGTGCTTGGCCTTAGCGGCGTCTGCCTTCAGCTTAACAATTCAAATGCATGCTCTCTATCTGTTGCGTTTTGTGCTCAGCCAGGAGGGGCACATTCGCGATTCGGGCTAGTCACGGTAGCTGTTGCCTCACCACGGCACGACATAGGATGAGTGGATTTGAGGTAGTCTAACACTGTACATTGAATAACAGCAGTTAAACGGTACCGTCAGAAGTCTGGTGCAAATCTCAGGCGGTATTCCTGTGCTCTCGTTTCTGTGAATAACAGACCAAATACCTAGACGAAGAACTGTATAAATACATGGTCTACCAGCTCTGGGGTGTGTTAGATCGAAGCCGACGAGGCAGATCGTATTTCCAATGTAAATCAAGATCATCGAAATCTCACGTAAAGCCGGATCAGAATCCCGGACTGATCTGGAGTTTACGAAGGTGCAGCTGACACGTCGTTGTGCATTACTATGTTCTTTCATATATGAACATTTTCCGTGGGCATGAATCGCGGTACTGGCGTGTATAATGTGCTGCACCAACATCAGGCAATGCCTCGTTGCCGTGCTGAGAAGTTCTCAAGACATCTGTAGACTAGGGAGGTAGGTTTCAGCTTCTGATCAGAGCCCCGTGTGAGGAGGCGAAGACAACATAAATCTGAGGGGACCACGTCGTGGAGCGAAGAGATATTGAACAGAGCAGCGACATCCACGGGTGGTGCACAGAACACCCCCGCATTCTCACCGGCATTCTCAATCGTGGGCGAGACCTCATCAGAATTGTCTGCCAGCAGAACTAACCCGTCGATTGTTACAGGCAGAGTCCAGTAACGAGGTCAGCGTCGTCTGCAGAAAAAGCACAGAAAAACACACACAGGCCAGGCAGACGTCTAGATCGCCTTCGCCAACAGTCAAAACCTAGCATCATTGAATAACTCAGCGTAGCACATATGCCCTTCGCAGACGAGATGAAGCGGTAGATGGATAGGGCAGGACCCACATAGACGTACAGCCACGAGGATGCACAGGCTCTGACCCCTGGTGGTATATCCGCCTTTTGCCCAAGCGCCGTTTTTTCGGCCATGTATGCAGGAGCCGTTGTTTTGCAACTAGTAGACGAACAGGGCGATGCGGTGTGCTTCTCTGATTTGACAATGTCAAGGAGGTACGTGCGAATCATGGTGCGGTTTCTTAGTTTGTGTACACCGCAGTGCGGCAGGGCAGCAGGTGTACCTCACTGGAAGCCGGCTGCGCGTGCAGGCTAGTGCGGAAGTGTTGAGTGG
>NW_021146118.1:26471-27126 GCF_002837175.3 Physeter macrocephalus
GTTGAGGCACAGCAACGTGTCAAGGGCAACGCATGTTTTGTCGTGGATCCAATCGAAACAAGATTTGTGTACGGAATTCATTTTGCATGTTTCCTGATTTGTAGCTTCCGTGCGCGGATTGGCATTCCTGATGTTCAAAGAATGAAATCGCGTCACAAATGCCAGCCGACGGACAAGTATCGATTCTGGACAAAGGATATCTGTGCTCCTTCTGCATCAGAACCCCATCAAGGCGACCTCCAGTGCAATCGATCTGATGAGCACTGCAGTTACTCATCAGCCACAAAATGCATGCATCATCGACGTCACTCCCGCGCTGCCTTGTCGCGAGCAGAGACGCTGTACCTACAAAAGACACCGCTGAGCACTGTGAAGATTAACGTGAAATCAATATGCACCGTGCCGTTGACGGGAACCTCCATCCCTGCGGGGCTGGGTCGTAGCACTGTATCACTCACTTTTGATGAGGTGCACGCATATAGGCGAGAGGATGGAAATGCATTGTCGTAGAGGTGCACCGAATATCGTTATCAGCGGAACCTTGGTGCTGACGGCGATTCACTACTGCTTCACGGAATTGATGGAGAGCAGACGTTTTCATCTTGACCGCCTCCTGTGGCACACTGCGCTTCGGGACCCTGTGGAGGGGACGCCA
>NW_021146118.1:28421-29291 GCF_002837175.3 Physeter macrocephalus
TGAGCCGACAGACGCATGTTTACGTAACGTAGGGGGATGGGCCGAGAGTGCGGCGAGTGGAGGGGAGCTCGTCATGACGAGATCAAGCATGGGAAGAGGACCTAGCAGTTTCCAGGGGAGGCTCGTAGCACAGACCCACAGAGAAGGTGCGTGGACGGCGCCCTCTTAGACGGCTCTTTTTACGTCGAAAAGAGGTGAGCGCATGGCCACTCGTCAGGATGCGTCTTCTTAGTGCCCGGCTGAGAGGTATTTCGCCTCAACGGTGTCTACATTCAGCGTAACAATTTAAATGCATGCTCTCTATCAGTTCCGTTTTATGCTCAGCCGGGAGAGGCACATTCGCGATTCGGGCTAGTCAGCATAGCTGTTGCCTCATCACGGCACGACGTAGGATGAGTGGGTTTGAGGTAATCTATGACTGCGCATCGAATAACAGCAGTAAAGCGGTATCGTCAAGGGTCTGCTACAAATCTCAGGTGGCACTCCTGTGCTCCCTTTTCTATAAACGATAGATCAATAACTGAACTCATGACAGCATATACCGCGTGGGATACCGGCTGCGAGTTGTGTTAAATCAAGGCTGGCGAGACATTGCATATTCTCAAGCTAAAACGAGAGCATCGAAGTTTTACGGAAAGCCGTGTCAGAATTCCGAATCGATCTGGAGTTTACGGAGATGCTGTTGACACGTGCCTATGCATCCCTATGTTCTGTCAGCTGGTTGAGAGCAGCTTCGGTGGGCATGAATCGCGGTACTGGCGTGTATCGACTGCTGCGTCAACTGCAGACAATGCCTCGTTGTCGTGCTGAGATGTTCCCAGGACAGCTGTAGCCGAGGGACATAGTTTTCCGTTTTTGTGGAGGGACCGA
>NW_021146118.1:30140-30983 GCF_002837175.3 Physeter macrocephalus
TTCGTAGTTTGCTGTTGTGAACCACAGGACCACCGGGCAACAGGTAAATCTCGTTTGGAGCCCGCCGCGCGTACAGGCTAGTGCGGAAGTGTTGAATGGAGTCAGAGTTTATAAGTTGAGGCGATGTAACTGTTGCGACGCCCAGTTCTCGCTGCGAGGATATCAACGAGTAAGAACGCCGAGTCCATTCTGAACTGGCGATAGAAGCAATGCAGAGAGTGTCGTTGTCTTGGACGACCGTACGAGATGACAGACCTAGGCGAACAAATGAATGCGCCTGTAACAAACGAGCGGACGTCGAACTTCGATGGAACAGGAAGAACAGGTGGTCGAGCTGACCGACGCTACTGATGGGAATAAGGCAGCGACAGTCATGCATGACTCTGCCTGATTGTCCATGATGAGGCTAGCATTCTCGTGAATGCCGTCCTCGTGTTTCGCCTACCAAAAGATATCCGACGCCCAATCCGCCCACGTGATTCGCATGCAGCGACCACAGTAATGTTCCTAATGCGGAGCAATGGCGGCTGCCGACAGGCACACGTTGAGGCACAGCAACGTGTCAAGGGCAACGCATGTTTTGTCGTGGATCCAATCGAAACAAGATTTGTGTACGGAATTCATTTTGCATGTTTCCTGATTTGTAGCTTCCGTGCGCGGATTGGCATTCCTGATGTTCAAAGAATGAAATCGCGTCACAAATGCCAGCCGACGGACAAGTATCGATTCTGGACAAAGGATATCTGTGCTCCTTCTGCATCAGAACCCCATCAAGGCGACCTCCAGTGCAATCGATCTGATGAGCACTGCAGTTACTCATCAGCCACAAAATGCATGCATCAT
>NW_021146118.1:32440-32623 GCF_002837175.3 Physeter macrocephalus
GACAGCTGTAGAGTAGGGAAATAGTTTTCAGTTTTTGAGGAGGGGCCGTAGTGGAGAGACGAAAAGAACATAGATCCGACGGCACCGCGTCGTGGAGCGAATAGATATTGAACAGAGCAGCAGCATCCGGCTTGGCCGCCCGTGACACGTAGGGGCCAGCCGCAACAGTATGGAGGTCAGCAC
>NW_021146119.1:0-30568 GCF_002837175.3 Physeter macrocephalus
ATGACTTAGGAGCAGCATAAGGGTCTCTGTGCGATCAGCGTTAGGGCCTCCATTAAAGACATTATCCGGGCCTCTGCTAGGGACAGCCTCAGGGCCTCATTTATGGATAGCATCAAGGCTTACTTTGGGCCAGTTTCAGGACCTTGGTAAGACCAGCGTCAGGATATTAGCTCAGGATAATATCAGGACTTTAGATATTGGCGGCAGTTGGGCCTAAATTAGAGACAGTCTCAGGGCCTGAGTTAGGATTAACATTAGCGCCTTTGTTAGGTACAGTGTCAGGGAGTGAGCTAGGAGTAGCGTCAGGGCCTTAGTTTGGGACAGTGTCAGGGTCTGAATTAGGTGTAGTGTCAGGGAGTTTGTTAGGGACAGTGTCAGGGCCTGAGTTAGGACGAGCCTCCAGCCCTCAGTTTGGGACAAGTTCACAGCCTCGGGACTAATTTCAGGGTCTTATTTCGGGAAAGCATGAGGGTTTAGTTAGCGTAAGAGCAGCCATTCCTGCAAGCACCCTGTAGGCCAACACACGCGAATGCAGAAGTGAACCATGCACGCTGCTATGAAGGAATATTCCACAGCAGTTGAGTCCATTTTGTTGAAGGTTAGTACGAGTTTAAAAATTATTTTTTTAAGAAAACTATTTTCACAAAATGAAAGAATTTCGTCCTAAAGAATCTCTTTAGCTAAACTTGACATTAGCTAAAGACAAGGTTAGGTTAAGTTCTAGCGCTAGGTTCAGGTAATGACCTGGGTTGGTTTCAAGACCTTAGTTACTTAGAGAATCAGGGCCTGATTTAGGACGTGTGTCAGGGCTTCGGGTAGGACAGCTTCAGAGCCTGACTTAGGGAGAACAGCAGGGCCTGAGTGAGGCCTAGCGTCAGGCCCCTAACTGGAGTTACTGTCAGGGCATGACGTAGGAGCAGCATCTGGGCCTTTGTTGGGTCAGCATTCAGGTCATAGTTAGAGACATGAGCAGGGCCTGAGTGAGTCACAGAATCAAGGCCTCAGTTACGGAAAGCTTTAGGGCCTGAGTTAGGCACAGCCTCAGGTCTACACTTAAGGACAGCGACAGGGCTTTCTTTGGGACACTGTCAGGACCTAAAACTATTTTCAGAAGATGAAAGAATTTCGTCCTAAAGTATCTCTTTAGCTAAACTTGACATTAGCTAAAGACAAGTTTAGGTTAAGGTCTAGGGCTAGTGTCAGGTAATGACCTAGTGTTGGTGTCAAGACCTGAGTTACTTAGAGAATCAGGGCCTAATTTAGGACCTGTGTCAGGGCTTCGGGTAGCGCAAGAATCAGAGCCTGACTTAGGGAGAACGTCAGGGCCTGAGTGAGGCCTAGCGTCAGCCCCCTAGCTTGAGACACTGTCAAGGCATGTCTTAGGAGCAGCATCAGGGCCTTTGTTGGGTCAGCATTCAGGTCATAGTGAAAGACATGAGCAGGCCTTGGGTTAGTCCCACAATCAAGGCCTCAGTTAGGGAAAGCTTCAGGGCCTGGGTTAGGCACAGCCTCAGGTCTTCACTTAAGGATAGCGAAGGGCTTTCTTTGGGATCGTTTCAGGACCTTCGATACAAATGTTTCACGATATTAGCTCAGGATAGTGTCCGGATTATAGTTATTGATTGCAGCAGGGCCCATGTTAGGGACAGATTCCGGGCCTTAGTGAGAGATAGTGTCAAGGCCTTATTTGGGATTAGTCAGGGCCTTAGTTAGGGAGAGTATTAGGGTTTCAGTTAGGATAAGATGCAGGACATTAGCTTGGGACAGAGTGAGGTTCCGGGCCAGGGATAGTGTCAGGAAATGACCAAGGGAAAGCGGGAAGACCTTAGTTATTGAGAGCATCAGGGCCTTAGTTAGGACCAGCGTCAGGGCGTAAATCAGGACCACTGCCAGGGCTTCATATACGGACAGCGTCAGAGGCTGACTAAGGTAGAGCCAAAGGGCCTAAGTGAGGCCTATCTTTAAGGCCTGTGTTAGAGACAGTGTCAGGCTATGACTTAGGAGCAGCATAAGGGCCGCTGTGGGATCAGCGTTAGGGCGTTCATTAAAGACATTATCCGGGCCTCTGTTAGGGACAGCCTCAGGGCCCCAATTATGGATAGCATCAACGCTTGCTTTGGGCTATTTTCAGGACCTTGGTAAGACCAGCGTCAGGATATTAGCTCAGGATAATATCAGGACTTTAGATATTGGCGGCAGTTGGGCCTAAGTTAGAGACAGTTTCAGGGCCTGAGTTAGGACTAACATTAGAGCCTTTGTTAGGTACAGTGTCAGGGAGTGAGCTAGGAGTAGTGTCAGGGCCTTAGTTTGGACAGTTTCAGGGTTTGAGTTAGGAAGAGCCTCCAGCCCTCAGTTAGGGACAAGTTCACAGCCTCGGGAATAATTTCAGGGCCTTATTTAGGGACAGCATCAGAGATTTATTAGCATAAGTGGAGCCATTTCTGCAAGCACCCTGAAGGCCAACACACGCGAATGCAGAAGTGAACCATGCACGCTGCTATGAAGGAATATTCCACAGCAGTTGAGTACATTTTGTTTAAGGTTAGTAAGAGTTTAAAAATTATTTTTTTAAGAAAACTATATGCACAAGATGAAAGAATTACGTCCTAAAGAATCTCTTTAGCTAAACTTGACATTAGCTAAACACAAGTTTAGGTTAAGGTCTAGGGCTAGTGTCAGGTAATTACCTAGAGTTGGTGTCAAGACATTAGGTACTTAGTTACTTAGTGAATCAGGGCATAATTTAGGACCTGTGTCAGGGCTTCCGGTAGGTTCAGCGTCATAGCCTGACTTAGGGAGAACGTCAGGACCTGAGTGAGACGTAGCGTCAGCCCTCTAGCTTGAGACACTGTCAAGGTTTGACTTAGGAGCAGCATCAGGGCCTTTGTTGGGTCACCATTTGGGTCATAGTTAAAGACATGAGCAGGGCTTGAGTTGGTGACAGAATCAAGGCCTCAGTTAGCGAAAGCTTCAGGGCTTGAGTTAGGCACAGCCTCAGGTCTTCACTTAAGGACAGGGACAGGGCTTTCGTTGGGACACTGTCAGGACCTTGGATAGAAATGTGTCTGGTTATTAGCTCAGGATAGTGTCCAGATTTTAGTTATTGTTTGCAGCAGGGCCCATGTTAGAGACAGATTCCGGGCCTTTGTGAAGGATAGTGTCAAGACCTTAGTTACTGAGAACATCAGGGCCTCCTTTAGAACCAATATCAAGGCATCAGTTAAGGACAGCATCAGGGCCTGGCTTAGGACGAGCGACTGGGCCTGAGTGAGGCTTTGGATCAGTCCGTTAGCTGGGGATACTGTCAGGGCATGACACAGGAGCAGCATTAGTGCTTTTGTTGGATCAGCATTATGGTCTTTGTTAAAGGCATGATCAGGCCCTCTCTTAGGGACAGAGTCAGGGTTTACTTAGGGACATTTGCAGGACCTTGGTAAGACATGGGTTAGTAAATTAGCTCAGGATAGTGTCCGGAATTTAGATATTGATAGCATCAGGGCCTTAATTAGGGATAGTGTCACGGCGTTGGGACTAAATTCAGGTTCTGAAGTAGGCACATCATAAGGGCTTCAGTTAGCATAAGAGGCACGACATTAGCTAGGGACAGGGTTAAGGTAAAGTCTATGGATCGTGGCAGGAAATGAACTAGGGATAATGTCAAGACCTTAGTTACTGAGAACCTCAGGGTCTTATTTAGGACCAGCATCAGAGCCGGACTTAGGGCGCGCAATAGGGCCTGAGAGAGGCCCAGCATCAAGCCCCTAGCTGTAGACACTCTAAGGGCATGACGTCGGAGCAGCATCAGGTCCTTTTTTGGGTCAGCATTCGGGTCATAGTTAAAGACATGAGCAGGACCTGGGTGAGTCACAGAATCAAGGCCTCAGTTAGGGAAAGCTTCAGGGCCTGAGTTAGGCACAGCCTCAGGTCTTCACTTAAGGACAGAGACAGGGCTTTTTTGGGACACTGTCAGGACCTTGGATAAAAATGTGTCAGGATATTAGCTCAGGATAGTGTCCGGATTATAGTTATTGATTGCGGCAGGGCCCATGTTAGGGACAGATTCCGGGTCTTAGTGAGAGATAGTGTCAAGAACTTAGTTACTGAGAGCCTCAGGGCCTTCTTTAGGACCAGTATCAGGGCTTCAGGGAGGGCCAGCATCAGAGCCTGACTTAGTGCGAGCGACAGGGCCTGAATGAGGCCAGCGTCAAGCCCCTAGCTGGAGACACTCTCAGGGCATGACACAGGAGCAGCATCAGTGCCTTTGTTGGATCAGCATTATGGTCTTCGTTAAAGACATGATCAGGCCCTCTCTTAGGCACAGCGTCAGGGCTTAGTTAGGGATATTTTCAGGACCTTGGAAAGACATGGGTTAGTAAATTAGCTCAGGATAGTGTCAGGAATTTAGATATTGATGGCATCAGGACCTTAGTAAGGACAGTGTCAGGCCCTGCCTTAGGCCGAACATCCAGGCTTAGTTAGGAACAGTGTCACGGCGTTGGGACTAAATTCAGGTCCTGATGTCGGCACAGCATAAGGGCTTCTGGTAGCATAAGAGGCAGGACATTAGCTAGGAACAGGGTTAGGGTAAAATCTAGTGATCGTGGCAGGAAATGACCTGGGGATAGTGTCAAGATCTTAGTTACTGAGAACCTCAGGGCCCTAGTTAGGACAAGCCACAGGGCCGGACTCAGGGCGAGCAACACGGCTTGAGGGAGGCCCAGCGTCAAGCCCCTAGCTGAAGACACTGTCAGGACATGACGTCGGAGCAGCATCAGGGCCTTTGTTGGGTCAGCATTCGGGTCATAGTTAAAGACATGAGCAGGGCCTGAGTGAGTCACAAAATCAAGGCCTCAGTTAGGGAAAGCTTCAGGGCCTGAGTTAGGCACAGCCTCAGGTCTTCACTTAAGAACAGCGACAGGGCTTTCTTTGGGACAGTGTCAGGACCTTGTATAAAAATGTGTCAGGATATTAACTCAGGATAGTGTCCGCATTATAGTTATTGATGACAGCAGGGCCCATGTTAGGTACAGATTCCGGTTCTTAGTGAGAGAGAGTGTCAAGGCCTTAGTTAGGATTAGTCAGGGCCTTAGTTAGGGAGAATATTAGGGTTTCAGTTAGGATAAGATGCAGGACATTAGCTAGGGACAGAGTGAGGTTCCAGGCCAGGGATAGTGTCAGGAAATGACCAAAGGAAAGCGTGAAGACCTTCGTTATTGAGAGCATCAGGGCCTTAGTTAGGACCAGCGTCAGGCCCTAAATCAGTTCCACTGCTAGGGCTTCATATACGAACAGCGTCAGAGACTAACTAAGGTAGCGCCAAAGGGACTAAATGAGGTCTCTCTTTAGACGCTGAGTTAGGGACAGTGTCAGGGCATGGCTTAGGAGCAGCATAAGACTTCTGTGGGATCAGCGTTTGGGTAGTCATTAAAGACATTATCAGGGCCTCTGTTAGGGAAGGCCTCGGGGCTTCATTTATGGACAGCATCAAGGCTTACTTTGGGCCAGGTTCAGTAACTTGGTAACGCCTGGGTCAGGATATTAGCTCCGGATAATATGAGGACTGTAGATATTGGCAGCAGCTGGGCCTTAGTTAGAGAAAGTGTCAGGGCCTGAGTTAGCACTAGCATTATAACCTTTTTTAGGTACAGTTTCAGGGAGTGAGCTAGGAGTAGTGTCAGGGCCTTAGTTAGGGACAGTGTCAGGGCATGACTTAGGAGCAGCATAAGGGCCTCTGTGGGATCAGCGTTAGGGTCTTCATTAAAGACATTATCAGGACATCTTTTAGGGAGAACCTCGGGGCCTCATTTACGGACAGCATCAAGGCCTATTTTGGGATAGTTTGAGGATCTTGGTAATACCTGGGTCAGGATATTTGCTCAGGATAAAGTCAAGACTTTAGATATTGACAGCCGCATGGCCTTAGAGAGAGTGTCAGGGCCTGAGTTAGAACTAGCATCCGAGCTTTTCTTAGTTACAGTGTGAGGGACTGAGTTAGGAGTAGTCTCAGGGCCTTAGTTGGAGAGAGTGTCAGGGTCTGAGTTAGATGTAGTGTCAGGGCTTTTGTTAGAGACAGTGTCAGGACCTGATTTAGGACGAGCCTCCAGTCCCTAGTTAGGGACAGTTTCACCGCCTCGGGACTAATTTCAGGGACTTATTGAGGGACAGCATTAGGGATTTAGTTAGCATTAGAGGAGCCATTCCTGCAAGCACCCTGAAGGCCAACACAAGCGAATGTAGAAGTGAACCATGCACGCTGCTATGAAGGAATATTCCACAGCAGTTGAGTACATTTTGTTTAAGGTTAGTAAGAGTTTAAAAATTATTTTTTTAAGAAAACTATATTCACAAGATGAAAGAATTTCATCCTAAAAAATCTCTTTAGCTAAACTTGACATTAGGTAAAGACAAGGTTAGGTTAAGTTCTATGGCTAGTGTCAGGTAATGACCTAGGGTTAGTGTTAAGACCTTAGTTAGTTAGAGAATCAGGGCTTAATTTATGATCTTTTAAGGGCTTCGTTTAGGGACAGCGTCAGAGCTTGACTTAGCAAGAGCTATAGGGCCTGAATGAGGCCTAGCATCAGGGCCTTATCTAGGGACAGTGTCAGGGCATGACGTAGGAGCAGCATCTGGGCCTCGGTAGGAGCAGTCTCAGGGGATTTGTTAAAGATATTATCAGCGCCTCTGTTACGGATAGCTTTAGGGCCGCACTTAGGGACAGTGTCCATTCCTACTTAGAGACAGTTTCAGCAACTTCGTGATAGATGTGTCAGGATATAAGCTCAGGATAGTGTCAGGACTTTAGATATTGATGTAGCAGGGCCTTAGTTATGGACAGTGTCAAGGCCTTAGTTAGGATGAGCATCAGGGCCTCTGTTAGGTACAGTGTCAGGGCCTGAGTTAAGAATACTGTTAGGGCCTTAGGTAGGGACTGTGTCCGGGCCGGATTTCGGACGAGCATCTAGGCCTTAGTTCTGGACAGTGTCACGGCCTTGAGACTAAATTCAGGGCCTGAGGTAGGCACAGCATAAGGACTTCAGTTAGTGTAAGAGACAGGACTTTAGGTAGAGACAGGGTTAGGGTAAAGTCTAGGGATCGTGTCAGGAAACGACCTAAGGATAGTGTCAAGACCTTAGTTACTGAGAGTATCCGGGCCTTATTAGGACCAGTGTCAGGGCTTCAGGTAAGGACAACGTCAGTGCCTGACTTAGGGAGAGCGACAGGGCCTGAGTGAAACCTAGTATCAGGCCTTTAGCTACGGACACTGTCAGGGCATGACTTAGGAGCAGCCTCGTGGCCTTTGTTGGATCAGTGTTATTGTCTTAGTTAAAGACATGATCAGGGCCTGAGTTAGTCACAGCCTCAAGGCCTCAGTTAGGTAAAGCTTCAGGGCCTGAGTTAAGGACAGCCCCAGGTCTTCATTTCTGGACAGCGACAGGGATTTCTTATGGACAGTGTCAGGACCTTGGTTAGACATGAGTCAGGATAGTAGCTCACTGTAGTTTCAGGAATTTATATATTGATCGCAGCAGGCCCTTAGTTAGGGACAGTGTCAGGCCCTGACTTAGGACGAACATCCAGGCCTTAGTTAGGGACAGTGCCAGGGACTGAGTTAGGAGTAGTGTCAGGGCCTTAGTTAGTTACAGTGTCAGGGCCCAATTTAGGACGAACATCTAGGCCTCAGTTTGGGACAGTGTCACTGCCTTCAGACTAAATTATGAGCCTGTGTTAGGCACAGCGTAATGGCTTCATTTATCATAAGAGTCAGGACATTTGCTAGGGGTAGGTTTATGGTAAAAGCTAGCGGTCGTGTCAGGAAATTACCTAGGAATACTGTCAAGACCTTAGTTACTGAGAGTATCAGGGCCTTATTTAGAATGAGTGTCAGGTCTCCAGGTAGGGAGAGCATCAGAGCCTGCCTTAGGGAGAGCGACAGGGCCTGAGTGAGGCCCAGTGTCAGGCCCTTAGCTGGGGACACTGTCAGGGCATGGCTTAGGAGCAGCATCAGGGCCTTTGTTAGATCAGCGTAATGGTTTTAGTTAAAGACATGATCAGGACCTGAATTAGTCAGGCCTCAAGTTAGGGATACCTTCAGGGACTGATTTAGGGAGCGCCTCAGGGCTCCAATTCAGGACAGCGATAGGGCTTTCTTAGGGACAGTGTCAGGACCTTGGTTAGAGATGGGTCAGGATATGAGTTTAGGATAGTGTCTGGATTTTAGATATTGCCGGCAGCAGGGCCTATATTAGGGAGAGATTCCGGGCCTTAGTTAGGGGCAGTGTCAGGGTGCACGTTAGGACTAGCATCAGATCCTTTGTTAGGTATTGTATCGGAACCTGAGTTAGGAGTAGTTTTCGGGCCTTACTTAGGGACAGTGTCAGGGACTGTTAGGGACAGGTTCATGGTCTTTGTTAGGACTAGGGTAAGGGTTAGGGTTAGGGTTTTAGGGTTGGGGTGAGGGTGAGGGTTAGTGTTCATTTCCAGAGCACCTGAACACAATCAGGACCCCATTTCAGGGTCCTGTACCAGGGCCTTGAGGTAAGGCCCTGAGTAGCCATGCAGAAAGGGAGGCATGCGGCTGTTTCCATGAGGTCTTAGTCACTGTTCTGCTTTTTTTTAGATGAAGCACCCTTTTCAGGACTCCTAGGCCATTCAGGTGTGCATCAGTTTCCCTCCAAGATCACTGACTACCTCCAGACCCCTGTGGGCCTGCTGAGCAACATCGAGGCCCATAGGTCCCTCGGAGGCCCTCTGTGTATGCCGAGTGATGGGCAACATACTGCACATTACTTAAGGAGAGCTACATTTCTAGCGGACTCGAACAGCATCAGGACCACATTTCCAGCCAGTCCAACGTGCCATGGAAGTCTTCGTCATGGCCCTCGTTTGAGCGGCCCTGAGAAAACACTCTGCTTAGAATTCTTTGAGGACCTCATACCTGAAGTCACTCTAGTCAAGGAGAAATTCAGCATCCTACCATGCTGTGTCGCTAACGGGACACTCAATGTGAGCAGTTGCCTCGAGGTAAGGCCCTGAATTGCCGTGCAGAAGCGGAGGCGTGCAGCAGTTTCCATGAGGCCTTAGTCGCTGCTCTGCATTATTTTAACATCAGCATGCTTTTCAGGACACCTAGGAGCCTCGCGTGGGCCCCCTATTCCCTGCAGAAAGAGAGTAGCCCCAGGCTCCCCTGGGCATGCTAAGAAACATCCAGGCCCGTAGCTCATTGGAATCACTCTGTGTATGCCGAGTGTAGGGCAACACACTGCACTCTTTTTTGGGAGAAACTGAGTTCCCCAGCTGGGGCAGCAGTTGCTTTTTCATGGTGCCTGTTCTTCCCCTTAGCGTCCCCTGATGGTTATTTTCTGGTCTGGTGACTGCCGGCCAAACCTACACCCGTTGCTGTTCCAGGAAACAACTGCGTCCTTCCTCGAGGAGGCTCCCCACCCCACACCCTGGTCTGGCCTGCCCAGCCCAGCCCCTTGGTCCTCCTGTTGGCTTAGTTGTTCCCCTGAATGTTCCCCGTCATAGCACTTGTCACACCACACTGTTATTTTCTGTCTCTCTGTGTGTCCTTTCCACTAGATGTGAATTTCCTCTGGGGCCGCCTGGCTGGCTGACAGGTAGATGAATGGATCCTGCACCTGTTGTCCTAGAACAGGACGGGCAGCGCAAACCTTTCTCTCTCCATGTGACCGCAGTCTTGGTGGAGTATAGGGCCTGGGACAAGGTGGGCCTGGGAGTTGGGGGACCTTCCAGATGCAAGTTGTTCTGTGAAAGTGGATTCTGCCTGATATCATTATCTAACCACGTAACGTGGCCGTTGCTCTGTGGCAGAAGGCGTTTAGGCCTGTAGAGGAACTGCTTGCAAATAGGAACGCCCACCAATGTTTAAACTCCCAAGGGACTTCCAAAATAACTGGCTAATTCCCAGTGAAAAATCATTCTTTAGTCTTTAAATACAGACTGGTTTAAAGGTTATTATGTAAAATTAAAGGTTGAAGGACAGACACAGTGGAATCACCACAAGAAAAACTTCCAGACAGAAATTATAGTTGGTAAATGGAACTGGTATGGAGTATAGATCTGAACCTCCTGTGTTCTCACGGTGGCAGGTCACATGACCGTGCCGTGCCTGGGTGTTGTAATGAGATCTACTGGCTCCGCTTTGTATGAGCTCTGGGGGAGCCTGAGTCTGACAGCCTTGATAGAAGAGGCTGAAGCCTCCTTGGGGCCCACGGTGAGAGAGCGGGCGGCCAGCTCTGCACTCGGCAGTCCATCCAGATACGTGTCACTGTGGCTTGACCTATACAGCCGATCTCCTCGTTTCTGCCCTCCCTCCTCTCTCCCCAAATTTCTGCTCCTAGGCTCTCCCTGTGATGTGCTCCCTGTCTGCCATCCCACCCCACCTGCCCAGCAGTCACCCTATGTCGTCTACCGTCTGTACAGGATGCCCTGGCGCCATCTTGTTCTGGTGTCTGCTTGGATCAGGGCAGCCTTTCCTAGCTGGTCTCTGCAGGGCCTTGCAGCTCCCCTTCAGCCTCCTCACAGTGGCCCCGGGCTCTCTCTCAACTCTGGAGCCTCCCAACCCCGTATCAGAGCTGCCCCTGTTCCCACCGGCAGCTCAGCCCCAGTCCTCCGGGGGCCTGTGGTTCTGTCCACACAGTGGTCTCCCGGGCCTGCCTTTTGAGGCAGCCTTGCTGGCTGGACCCCGGGTTCCCTTCCTTCCTCATCAAACCTCCTCCTCCTGCAGCTGCCCCTCCCACCCCCGCATCCCCTATGGGAATGCTCGTCTGGGGCTGGCTCCGACACTTTGCTCTGGGGAGGCGAACATGAATTATTCTCTGTCTCCCCCATCAGCCAGCACCTTAAGAACAGAGATTCTGCATTTATGTATTTATTTATTTAGTCCGGGCCGTGCGGCATGCGGGATCTTAGTTCCCCCACCAAGGACTGAACCTGCCCGCCCTGCAGTGGAAGTGCTGAGGCTTAACCGCTGGACCACCAGGGAAGTCCCAGAGATTCTGCATTTAAACTCTATATCCACCCAGTTTCTGTGTCCTGTGTTCCTGAGCGGCACGTGTTCGTAGAAGGGAGGAAAGATGTGTGGACTCTCTTTTCTGGTTGTTGGCTGAGTATCTAATGTCCACTCTGGGTCATCTAAGGGCCGAGACCAAGTACTCTGTTCCTGCTGTGACCCGTGCTTCTGCTTCAAGGCTGCCCCTGTTCCCACCAGCAGCTCAGCTCCAGTCCTCCGGGGGACTGTGGTCCCGTCCACACAGTGGTCTCCCGGGCCTCCTATTGAGGCAGCCTCGCTGGCTGGACCCTGTGTTCCCTTCCTTCTTCATCAAACCTCCTCCTCTTGCAGCTGCCCCTCCCACCCCCGCATCCCCTATGGGAATGCTCGTCTGGGGTTGGCTCCGACACTTCCGCTCTGGGGAGGGGAAAATGAATTATCCTGTCTCCCCCATCAGCCAGCACTTTGAGAACAGAGATTCTGCATTTATGTATTTATTTATTTAGGCCGGGCCGTGCGGGATGCAGGATCTTAGTTCCCCCACCAAGGACTGAACCTGCCCCCTGCAGTGGAAGCACTGAGTCTTAAGTGCTGGACCACCAGGGAAGTCCCAGAGATTCTGCATTTAAACTCTATATCTGCCCAGTTTCTGTGTCCTGTGTTCCTGAGCGGCATGTGTTCGTAGAAGGGAGGAAAGATGTGTGGACTCTCTTTTCTGGTATCTAATATCCACTCTGGGTCATCTAAGGGCCGAGACCAAGTACTCTGTTCCTGCTGTGACCTGTGCTTCTGCTACCACATACTGCACAAGGTAAGTACCTCAAAGTCCTGGCTGAACAGCTAATAGGGAGACAGGTCTCACCCTTGCTTCTCCACCTGCATCTTACAGAGGTGGAAAGTAGGAACTGCAGCCCAGCAAGCCACGGACCCAGGCAATCCTAAAACTGCAAAGTCACCTGTGTTGATTCCAGCCAGCTGTTAGTAAGTAAATCTGTGACTCTTGTAAGAAGAGATTTCTGAAGAGGTGTACCTTCTACAGAATTCACATTTAGTGAGGGGCATGTGAAAAGGTATACACAATTTTAATCTTTTCATTTTACTAATAGCGCATCTTTTTTTTTTTTTCGGTATGCGGGCCTCTCACTGTTGTGGGCTCTCCTGTTGTGGAGCGCAGGCTCCGGACGCGCAGGCTCAGCGCACAGGCTCCGAACGCGCAGGCTCAGCGTCCATGGCTCACGGGCCCAGCCACTCCGCGGCATGTGGGATCCTCCAGGACCGGGGCACGAACCCGCGTCCCCTGTATCGGCAGACGGACTCTCAACCACTGCGCCACCAGGGAAGCCGCTAATGGCATATCTTAATGATTGAAACGTAGAAATTCCTGTAAATAAAAAGAAAACCAGAAAGTACTCATATTAGATCGTGAACACACCTAGTGTTCACAATCTAATGGGCCTGCTTCGCCTTCCCCTCTTTTGTCTATCTGAGCCTCCACGATGGACCGGACTCATCTGGTACAATTGATGCGGGGTCGAGCTGGACCGTTGGTTTTCTGATCCGCCTCTTCTTCCTCTGCATCCTGGATTCTAAAGAAGATGAATGAAATGTCTGTTCTGGTTTCTGACTGTTTCCTCTCCAACTCAACCTCAGTCTGTGGTTGTGGAGGGCCTCAGAAGTCAGGAAGGTCCCCTGCTGCCAACATGAGGAGGGTGGGGCTGGATCCAGGTTCCAGCCCAACCTTGACACGCAGTGTGCTCAGTGGGACATGTTGGCATGTATGCAAGGCTGTGGCACTGCCAGCCCCCATATGCTGCCTTCTTGAGGGCTGGTGGTGCCCTTCAGGACTGGCTGCATCCTTCGTCCCATTTGAGTGGGCAGTAGCAGATAATAAAATCTCAGAATATCCATTGACCTCTGACCATCCAGGCAGGCATCTGTGCTCCTCCAGCTCAGGCCTGCCTGGGCCCTGTCAAGCCCCTGTGGCCAATCACTGAGCTGACCTTGCTGCTGGGCAATTGAACAGCTACCTGGGCAGCGTAGACGGCCCCTGGGTATGTTTCAGTTCCCTACATCCACGTGATTGAGAAAAGGGCCTCCTCCTTCATAGCCTCCCAGCCTTCCGAGAGGAAATAATCCTCCAGACACTGAGTGTGGCCCTGGCCACAATCAGCATACAGCAGACCGTGGCCCTGTAATCCTTTGGCCTTTGGGTTGTTGCAAACCTTTGACATTCATACTCATTAAAAATCAAAGGTATGGGAGCAAGTGGCTTCCCAACTTGTGTTTTCCCACGGAGGCCACGTGGTCTTCAGGAGCCATGTGCATCCTGGACCCAGTCCCTATGGCCTCCGGAAAGCCAGCCAACTGTGGATTCCATGGTATAGAATAATCCTTGAGACACTGCTCTGTTGAGTAACAGTTCCCTTATCACCTACCATTTGGTTTCTGTTCTCTGTAAAGGAGAGCACACAGACAGGAAAGTGGGCAAATGTGTTCTGTGGAGATGGGTGATTACTATAGTCAGAGGGCAGGTGTGACTCCTGGGCTCCCAACTACCAGGGACACAAATGAATTCTGTGTGCCTTTTGAGGTACACAGGCAATCAGGGCCAGCCTCTGAATGTGAGGCCCCAATGCCCAAAGCAAGAGTCTTGAGTTTACCAGCAACATCAAAGTTGCTATTTTAGCTAGTGGAAGAGCTTCCTGCCATCAAGAGCCCAGGATGGGTGACCACAGTCACTGACCTTAACTGAACCTCTTCTTTTCTGTTAAAATGGACATTGAGTGGGTGTCACTTGAAGTTTCTGGAGGCCTGGATGCAGTGAGAGAGACTATTCTTGTGAATGGGGCCCCCAAAGGCATTTAGCAGGACAAAGGATTGGAGAGAGACCAGACCACACTGCAAGAGAGTGAGCCACCAGAACTGCGAGGTCCAAATCCACTCTTAAATCTGTCTCTTGTGGTTATTAATTTATTTCTATCGTTTAAAAATGTTTTATTTTACTTTAGTGTATCCAGTCCATTGGAATCAAAAAAGTCATAGCTGATACATCAGAACCAATAATCCTTTAGGTACAGTGTCAGGGCCAGATTGAGGACTACTAGCATCTAGGCCTTATATGGGACAGTGGCATGGACTTGGGACTAAATTCAGGGCCTGAGGTATTCACAGCATAAGGGCTTCAGTTAGCTTAAGAAGCAGGACATTTGCTACGGACAGGGTTAGGGTAAAGTTTAGGGATCGTGTCAGGAAATGACCTAGGGATACTGTCATGACCTTAGTTACTGACAGTATCAGGGTCTTATTTAAGACCAGTGTCAGGGCTTCAGGTAGGGACAGCATCAGAGCCTGACTTAGGGAGAGCGACAGGGCCTGAGTGAGGCCTAGCGCCAGTCTGTTAGCTGGGGACACTGTCAGGGCATGACACAGGAGCAGCATCAGGGCATTTGTTGGATCGGCATTATGGTCTTCGTTAAAGACATGATCAAGGCCGGAGTTAGTCACAGCGTCAAGGCCTCAGTTAGGCATAGCTTCAGGGCCTGAGTTAGGGGCAGCCTCAGGTCTTCACTTAGGGATAGCGACAGGGCATTCTTAGGGACAGTGTCAGGGCTTTTGTTAGAAATGGGTCAGGATATTAGCTCAGGATAGTGTCCGGATTTTAGTTATTGATTGCAGCAGGGCCCATGTTAGGGACAGATTCCGGGCCTTAGTGAGATACAGTGTCAGGGCCTTAGTTAGGACTAGTCAGGGCCTTAGTTAGGGAGAGCATTAGGGCTTCTGTGAGGATAAGAGGCAGGACATTAGCTCGGGAGAGAGTCAGGTTCCAGGCCAGGGGTAGTGTCAGGAAATGAGCTAGGGATAGCGTGAAGATGTTAGTTATTGAGAGCATCAGGGACTTAGTTAGGACCAGTGTCAGGGCCTGATGTAGGGACAGCAACAGAGCCTAACTAAGGTACGGCAACAGGGCCTAAGTGAGGCGTATCTCTAGGGCCTGAGTGAGGGAGTGTCAGGGAATGACCTAGGAGCAGGATAAGGGCCTCTTTGGGATCAGCGTTAGGGTCTTCATTAAAGACATTATCAGGGCCTCATTTATGGACAGCATCAAGGCTTACTTTGGGACAGTTTCAGGACCTTGGTAAGACCTGGGTCAGGATATTAGCTCAGGATAATGTCAGGACTTTAGATATTGGTGGTAGCTGGGCCTTAGTTAGAGACAGTGTCAGGGCCTGAGTTAGGATTAGCATCAGAGCCTTTGTTAGGTATAGTGTCAGGGACTGAGTTAGGTGTAGTCACTGCCTTAGTTAGGCTAGAGACTCCAGGACCTTCCCTGAGTTCCAAAGGGCAGATTTGAACAATTGCTAATCAGGGAAGGGAGGGGATACAGAGACCAGGGAGGAACCGGCAAGAAGCAATAGTGCAGCCTTGGGGCAAGATCCTGGTTTTGCCTCAAAGGATACAGGTAAGAGTATCTTTGGGCTCTTTACCAACGTAAAACTCCCACGAAATAGAAGATTTTAGTCTTCTTCATTCCAGAGAAGCTCCTCAAGAGACCATCTGAGCTCAGATTAAAGTGAGTTAAGGCCCTGTACACACACTTAATCCTTCGGATCAACTGTGTCCTTAAACCATTGCTGTAAAACTCCTCACCAGATCCTCCTGCATTGGGACACACGGTTTTTGAGGGTAGGAGTTTTCTGTGTCCCCCTTTGGCTGCCAAAGCAGTAAAGCTATTCTTTTCTACTTCCTGCAAACCTCTCTGAGATTCGATTTGGCACTGGTGCACAGAGGTCGAGTTTTCGACATCAAATTTAGTACCCAATGTGGGGCTGACTTGGGGATGGCCCCTGTGGGTCCACTGACTTGATCGGACACAGGTTTTCTCCACACCAGCCTCTTTCGAGAGAGTGTAGTGTTGTAGAATTCCTTTAGAGACCAGACCACCTGGGACCCTTGCCTGGAAAGGCCGAGCCCCAGTCATCCCAGCAGTTAGAACTCTGGGGCAGGAGTAGATGGTGGAAGAGGGACCACCCTAGCAGCTGCCGAGGCCGTCTTTGCCTTGAGGACGTTCCTCTCTTCCTTCTGCCTGGACAGCCCCGAATGTCCTACTCCAAGGGATTATTTTGGGGAACCAGAAAAATAGCCTTTGGGATGTTGCAGCACCTCAGCCAGCATGTGGTAACTCCCCTGACATGCAGTCTGAGGTCCTTTTAGCCCTGTACATTTGGGGGAACCTTGGTTCCCATTTGGGTGACTTTTCATTCTGGGAAATCTCATTTGGAAGGTGCACCACTTGGACAGAGGTCACAGGCTAAGTTGAGACTTGGAAGCTGATTTGAGTCTTGTGCTCTTTTGTTGTTGGTTTCTCTTTGGTTTCTGGTTCCTTTGGTTTGAGGCTTCCATTGGTGTTTAGGATTTTGTTTTGTTCTTAGTCCGTGTGTGAGTGTTCTATGGTTCAAACATAAGAAGTGCTTCTTCTTCAGTTCCGTCTGATAGCCAATGGGCAAAATCCTGGCAGACTGGTCAATCTATAGATGTAAACCTAAGAGTAAGAAAAGAATGAAATTCTATTGTAATTTTGTCTGGCCAACGTATGGATACATTCTTGAAATATGAGGAAAGGTTGTCTTTGAATGGTAGCCTAAATGACTATACTATCGTTCAGCTAGAGTTATTTTGTCACAGGAGGAGGAAGAGAAAAGACATTCCATATGTTCAAGCATTTATGAAACTACGTAATAAAGAAGGTGAGCAGCTAGGTAACAGGCTGACGGTACAAAGAGAAAAGGAAGTCACTTTGTACTAGAGGTCGTTGTGTCTGAATGCAGAAAAAAATAAGGGACAACATAAGATGGATACAGAAGGTGATGAACATTTGTGAAAAGGGAACACTGAGGGAAGAGTTGTGCATGACCAGGATTTCCTAAGATGGATTTTGTTGCAAGTGGGTTAGGGCAAGGGATTTGGTTTCTCCCTCCAAAGTTTTCTTGGAATGCTGCTTTTGATTGTGAACAGCTTGTGAGTTCCTTCGCCTGTGTCTGTGATCAGTATTTTTGTTTGAAATCTCTTTACTTTGGTTCAGTGAATAAGTGTTGTTTGGCCAATTCTAACAGTTCTTTTGATCTCCAGCTAACTTTGGGATGCTTTAGAAGGCCCTTGAGCCATCTCAGAGAGAAATGTTTGATTAGTATGTTAAATTCCATGGAATTCCTAAAAATCTAGTATGTCCTGGTAAAATTTGATCAGTCATAATTCTAGTTATTTTTAAATGTTGTATGTAACAGCAATCATGGTTTCTTTTGTCATTTACAGTGTGATCCAAGGTTTAACCATGACTTTTTAAGTCTTTATGTGATTTATAGATAGTTACTGTTGTGCTCTAACACTTTGCAAAAGTGCTCCATCTTCAATTTGGCAAGCACAGGTCTCTGATAAATTTCATATTGTAATGCCAAACTGGGTAAGAAATGAAAAATCTTAATGGAGAATCGGATGGCTCCATAAAAAGTTAAAAGGATTGGTTACTGAGTGAACTGGTGAATATGGTTATAATGTTTTTGTTTTTTTGTTACTGGCTTTGATCTGTGTTTTCCAGACACAAGGAAGTCCTTCCCCTCAAGCTACTTAGGACTTGGAGCAATTGGATAAATGACACCTCTGTATTGAAGTGTGTATTTATGAAAGTTACTGTGTTGGCTTCATTTTGCCCTGATGTTTAAGAGGAAAGGAAAATTACCTAGTGAAGTTATCAGAATGTAATTACTCATGATGTATCACTGTTTGCTTTGGGTCTACTGCTCAAAGCACATGTACAATGCTTGTGTGACAATTGGGTATGAATAATAAAATGTATGGCCTATATAAAGCGTTTTGTCATTAACATACCTCTGAGCATGGTCACGATACCTGAACAGTATTCCCCCAAAGTGGATTAACTAGGCCAATATAAAGGAGGCCTAGCACTGAGGGACATGATCTACACCTGGGCCAAACAGCTGAATCATTCTGGCACTGAGGGATTGACATTTTGATCATCAATGCTTTCTATTGAAAGACTTGGAATCAAAAGGGAAAAAAACTCTTCACGTATTGAGATGTGAGGAAGTCACTCTGGCTTATACGTGGTTTAACTTAAATTTTACTGACCAAAGTGGCCTGTTTTGTGGCCTTTTGGATATGAATTGTACATCTGCTTCGGCATTGAGGAGCGGAATGCATTTTACAGTCAAAAAGGAGTAACTATGGTTCAGACATCCAAGATAAACCTAAGTGACTTTTGTAGATGTGATTTAGATGCATTCCTGTATTCTTTTTTTGTTTTTAAGTTTTTTTTTTGATGTGGAATATTTTTTAATTCTATTGAATTTGTTTCAATATTGTTTCTGTTTCATGTTTTGGTTTTTAGGCCACGAGGCATGTGGGATCTTAGCTCCCTGCCCAGGGATCAAACCAGCACCCCCTGTGTTGGAAGGTGAAGTCTTAACCATTGAGCCACCAGGTAAGTCCCCCCATTCCTGTATTGTTGAAATTGAATTTCTGAGCTACATCAGACTCAGGATGCCACTAGCCATTCTCAAAACAATGTCTGCTGGTAGCTGCAACTGTACATTTTCAAGGACTCCTCTCTTAACTATTAAATTTCAAACAATGACTTTAGATCAGATACTAATAGAAAGATGAGACATATGTGTAGTGTTCAGTAGCTCCTGTTATGGATAGGTCAATACTATGTCAGAAGTTAAAACCTACTTAGGTAGAATTAGACAATTGGCTATGAAGTCTCTCTGAAGTGCCAGTTCCAGACCAGGTTTCAGACTTATTCTGCTGAATTCCTAAGGGCATGAGATCTATTTTTCCTATTAAATGTTCAGTTGTTACCCCTCCTATTTTAACTGGATTGGTTGCACCAAAATCGGGGACCAAGGGACTGAGATCTTAATCATACAAGCCTCAGGTACAGGACTTGGAACTCAAATATTTCTAACTTGGTATCCATTCCCCTAGATTTAGGCAGGACTGTGCCCCATTTCAGCAGGAAGTAGCCAGAGCAGTCATCACCCTGTTTCCTGAAAGATGTGGGGAAAGATAGAAGTGAAGTGGGGATTAAAACCGAGTCCCCTTAAAACTGAGTTCCTGTGCCAAGTTTATGATTAATGTCTCAATCTGAAATGATTATTCCTTTTCTTGTCAAAAATCTTCTCTCCTCAAGATTGAGGAGTATCCAGAAGAGGAGGAGTGAAACTGAGAGGGACTCTGTGGTCTCCTGGGCACAGAAGCCTTTCTGTGTTCCTCCTAACTTTTTTGTAGGGAATAGACTAGAGACTCCAGGACCTTCCCTGAGTTCCAAAGGGCAAATTCGAACAGTTGCTAATCAGGGAAGTGAGGAGATGCAGAGACAGGGAGGAACAGTCAAGAAACAATAGTGCAGCCTTGTGGCAGGGTCCCGGTTCTGCCTCAAGGGATACACAGAACAATACCTTTGAGCTCCTTAAAGAACTAAAACCCAGGGCAAATTCGAGCAGTTGCTAATCAGGGAAGTGAGGAGATGCAGAGACAGGGAGGAACAGTCAAGAAACAATAGTGCAGCCTTGTGGCAGCGTCCTGGTTCTGCCTCAAGGGATACACATAACCATATCTTTGAGCTCCTTAAAGAACTAAAACCCCCAACAAATGGAAGATGTTAGCATTTTTCATTCCAGAGAAGCTCATCAAGAAACTATCTGAGACCAGAGTAAAGGAGTGCAGGCCCCGCCTACACACTGATCCTTATAAGCAACCACACCCTTGAACCACTGCTATAAAACACCAACTCCACCCGCAAGGGGACACACAGCTGTTGAGGGCACGAGCCTGCTGTGTCCTCCATTGGCTGGCAGAGTGATAAAACTAATCTTTTCCATTTTTCCAAAACACTGTTCTTGAGATTTGAATCAGAACCGGTGCATAGAGGCTGATTCTTCAGTATCAGTTAGGTACAGAGTCAGGCAGTTAGTTAGAAACAGTGTCAGGTCTATAGTTTTGGAAAGCCTCAAGGAATTAGGGAGGGACACACAAAGATATTACAGACAGCATCAGATCCTGAGTTGGGGAGAGTGTCAGGGCATGACGTAGGACCAGCATCAGGACTGTAGTTAGGATCAGCATCACAGTCTTAGTTAAATTTATTGCCAGGACCTGAGTTAGCAAAGTGTCAGGGCCTGAGTTAGGGACAGCTTCAGGGCTTTAGTTAGGGACAGACTCAGGACCTGAGTAAGGGACAACGTCAGGGACTGAGTGAGGCCTAGTGTCAGGGTCTTAGCTAGGATCAGCATCAGGGCCTTAGTTAAAGACATTATCAGGACCTGAGTTAGGTACAGCAACAGGGCTTCAAATGGACAGCCTCAGGGCCACACTTTGGGATGGCAACAGGACTTTAGTAGGGACAGTGTCAGGACCATGGTAATAGATGGATCAAGATATTAGCTCAGGACAGTGTCAGCACATTAGTTACTGACGGCAGCAAGGCTGACGTTAGGGACAGCTTCAGGGCCTTAGTTAGGGACAGCATCAGAACCTGAGTTAGACCAAACATCAGGGCCTAGGGTAAGACTAGGGTCAGGGCCTTTGTTAGGGACAATGTCAAGGCCAGGGTTAGGCCTGGGGAGAGTGTCAGGGCATGACGTAGGACCAGCATCAGGACTGTAGTTAGGATCAGCATCACGGTCTTAGTTAAATTTATTGCCAGGACCTGAGTTAGCAAAGTGTCAGGGCCTGAGTTAGGGACAGCTTCAGGGCTTTAGTTAGGGACAGACTCAGGACCTGAGTAAGGGACAACGTCAGGGACTGAGTGAGGCCTAGTGTCAGGGTCTTAGCTAGGATTAGGCCTAGCATGAGGGCCTGAGTTAGGCTGGGCATCAGGGCCTTAGTTAGGGACAGCCTCATGGCCTCACTTAGGGACAGTGTGAGGGCTTACTTAGGGACAGGGTCAGTACATTGGTAAGAGATAGGTCAGGATATTAGCTCAGGATATAGTCAGGACTTTAGTTATTGACAGCAGCAGGGCCTTAGTTAGGGACTGTGTCAGGGCGTTAGTTAGGGACAGTGTAAGGGCCTGAGTTAGGAAGAGCATCCAGGTCATAGTTAGGGACAGTGTCAGGGCCTTGGGACTAATTTCAGGGCCTTAGTTAGGGACAGCATCAGGGCTTTAGTTAGCATAAGAGGCAAGACATTAGCTAGGGACAGGGTTAGGTTAAGGTCTAGGGATAGTGTCAGGAAAAGCGCCAAGGATAGTGTCAAGACCTTAGTTACAGAGAGTATCAAGGCCTTACTTCGGACCAGTGTCAGGGTTTCAGGTAGGGACAGCGTCAGAGCCTGACTTAGGGTGAGCAACAGAGCCTGAGTAAGACCTAGCATCAGGGCCTTAGCTAGGTACAGTGTCAGGGCATGACTTAGGAAGAGCATCAGTGTCTCAAAGATATTTTGAAAGTCTGAGTTAGGTACAGCGTCTGGGCCTGAGTTAGGGAAAGCCTAGGGCTTCACTTAGGGACAGCACCAGGGGTGACATAGGGACAGGGTTAGGACCTTGGTTAGAGATTGGTCAGGATATTATCTCAGGATAGTGTTAGGACTTTAGTTATTGCTGGCAGCAGGGCCTTCATGAGGTACAGCTTCTGGGCCTTAGTTAGAGACAGTGTCAGGGCCTTAGTTAGGATTTGTCAGGGACTTAGTTAGGGACAGCATTAGGTCTTGAGTTAGGAAAAGAGGCCAGTCTTTAGTTAGGGACAGGGTCAGATTACAGTCTAGGCATAATGTAAGGAAATGACCTAGGGATAGTTTCAAGACCTTAGTTATTGAGATCATCAGGGTCTTATTTAGGACCAGCATTAGGGCTTCAGGCAAGGTCAGCATCAGAGCCTGAGTTAGGGACAGCATCAGGGCCTTACTTAGGGAAAATGTCAGGGCCTGAGTGAGGGGTAGACTCAGGGATTGAGTTAAAACCAGCGTTGGGGCCTTAATTAGGAACAGTGTCAGGGCATGACTTAGGGGCAGCATCAGGGTCTCAAAGGCAGTTTGAGGGTCTTGACTTAGGAGCAGCATCAGGGTCTCAAAGGCAGTTTGAGGGTCTGAGTTAGGTACAGCATCTGGGTCTGAGTTAGGGACATACTCAGGGCTTCACTTAGAGACAGAATCAGGGCTTGCATAGGGACAGTGTCAGGACCTCAGTAAGAGATGGGTCAGGATATTAGCTCAGAATAGTGTCAGGACGTTAGTTATTGATGGCAGCAAGACTGACGTTAGGGACAGCTTCAGGGCCTTAGTTAGGGACAATGTCAGGGCGTGAATTAGGCCTAAATTCACGGCTTGACTTAGACCTAGTTTTAGGATATGAGTTAGGACTAGTATAGGGCATTTTTAGGGGAAGTGCCAGGCTCTGAGTTAGGCGTAGCATGAGGGCTTGAGTTAGACCTAGCATCAGGGCCTTAGGTCTAGCTTCAGGGCCTTAGTTAGCGATAGTTTCCAGGCCTTAGTTAGGACTAGCATCAGGGCCTTTATTAGCGACAATGTCAGGACCAGAGTTAGGGCTAGTGTGAGGGACTTAGTTAGTGACAGCCTCAGTGTTTACTTAGGGAGAGTGTCAGGACGTTGGTAACAGAGGCACTAGGACATTACCTATGGATAGTGTTGGGATTTAGTTATTGACGGCAGGAAGCCCTAGCTTAGGGACAGAGTGGGACCTGAGTTAGGACTAGCATTAGGGTATGAATTAGGACTAACTTGAAAGCCATAGTTAGGGACAGTGGTAAGGCCTGAGTTAAGACTAGCGTCAGGTCTTTCGTTAGGGGCAGCACTAGGGCTTTAGATAGGATAAGAGGGAGGAAATTAGCTAGGGACAGTGTCAGGCTAAGGGCTAGGGATAGTGTCAGGAAATGAGCTAGGGAGAGTGTGAAGACCTTACTTATTGAGAGCATCAGGCCCTTATTTAGCACCAGAATCAGGGCCTTATTCAGGACCAGTGTCAGGGCTTCAGGTAGGGAGAACATCAGAGCCTGTCTTAGGGAGAGTGACAGGGCCTGAGTGAGGCACAGCATCACTAGGGATAGTGTCAGGGCATGACAGGAGCCAGCATCAGGGCCTTTGTAGGATGAGCATTAGGGTCCTAGTTCAAGACATGATCAGTGCCTGAGTTACTCACAGCCTCAGGGCCTTATTTAGGGACAGCATCAGGGCTGACTTAGGGACAGTGTCAGGACCTCGGTTAGAGATGGGTCAGGATATTAGCTCAGGATAGTGTCAGGCCTTTAGTTATTGCCAGCAGCAGGGTTTATATTAGGGACAGCTTCCAGGCCTTAGTTAGAGAAAGTGTCACAGCCTTAGTTAGGACTAGTCAGGGCCTTAGTTAGGCAGAGAAATAGGGCTTCAGTTAGGATAAGAGGAAGGACATTAGCTAGGGACAGGATGAGGTTAAGGTGTATGGATAGTGTCAGGAAATGACCTAGGGATAGTGTCAAGACCTTACTGACAGTATCAGGGCCTTATTTAGGACCAGTGTCAGGGCTTCGGGTAGGGACAGTGTCAGAGTCTGACTTGGGGAGAGCGACAGGGCCTGAGTGAGGCCGAGCATCAGGGACTTAGCTAGGGACAGTATCGGCATGGCTTTCGAGTAGCATCAGGGCCTTCATACGATCAGCAGTAGGTTCTTAGTTAGGATAAGAGCCAGGACATTAGCTAGGGACAGAGCCAGGTTACGGGTTAGAATAGTGTGAAGACCTTAGTTATTGAGAGCATCAGGGCCTTATATAGGAACAGCGTCATGGCCTTATTCAGGACCAGTGTCAGGACTTGATGTAGGGACAGCTTCAGAGCCTGGCTAAGGTACAGCGACAGGGAATACCTGAGGACTCTCGTTAGCACCTGAGGTAGGGACTGTGTCAGGGCATGACTTAGGAGTAGCATAATGGCCTCGTTAGGATCAGCATCAGGGTCTTTGTTAAAGACCTTATTAGGGCCTCACTTAGGGAGAGCGTCAGGGCTTATTTAGGGAGTTTCAGGAACTTGGTAAGAGATGCGTCTGGAAATTAGCTCAGGATAGTGGCAGAACTTTAGATATTGGCAGAAGCAGGGCCTTAGTTAGGGACAGTGTCAGGGTCTGAGTTAGGATGAACCTCGATGCCTTAGTTAGGGACAGGTTCACGGCCTCAGGACTAATTTCAGGGCCTTAGTTAGGGACAGCATCAGGGCTTTAGCATAAGAGGCTCGACATTAGCTAAAGAGCACGTTAGTTTATGGTCTAGGGATAGTGTCAGGAAATGACCTAGGAATAGTGTCAAGACCTTAGTTACTGAGAGTATCAGGGCCTTGTTTAGGACCAGTGTCAGGACTTCAGGTAGGGACAACGTCAGAGCCAGATATAGGGAGAGCGACAGGGCCTGAGTGAGGCTTAGCGTCAGGGCCTTAACTAGGGACGGTGTCAGGGCACGACTTAGAAGCAGCATAAAGGCCTCAGTAAGATCAGCTTCCGGGGCTTTGTTAAAGATATTATACGGGCCTCTGTTAGGGACAGCCCCAGGGCCTCACGTAGGGACAGCATCAGGGCTTACTTTGGGACAGTTTCAGGACCTGGGTAAGACATGGGTCAGGATATTAGCTCAGGATAATGTCAGGACTTTAGATATTTATGGCCGCAGGGCCTTAGTTAGGGCCAGCGTCACGGCCTGAGTTAGGGCTAGCATCAGAGCCTTTGTTAGGTATCGTGTCATGGCCTGAGTTAGGAGTTGTGTTGAGGCCTTACTTACGGACAGTGTCAGGGCCTTGGTTAGGAATAGCATGAAAGGCTTTATTAGGTACAGTTAGAAGTAGAGTTGGAAGGGACTGAGTTAGAAATAGAGTCAGGGCCTTAGTTACAGACAGTGTCAGGGCCTGAGTAAGGTGTAGTTTCAGAGCTGTAGTTAGGGACAGTATCAGGCCCTGACTTAGGACAAGCATCCAGGCCTTAGTTACGGACAGTGTCACAGCCTCGGGACTAATTTCAGGGCTTTACTTAAGTACAGCATCAGGGCTTTAGGTAACATAAGATGAACGACATTAACTATGGACAGGGTCAGGTTAAATCTAGTGATAGTTTCAGGAAAGGACCTAGGGATAGTGTCAAGACCGTAGTACTGAGAGTATCAAGGCCTTATTTAGGACCAGCATCAGGGCCTTTGTTGGATCAGCATTAGGGTCTTAGTTAAAGACATGATCAGGGCCTGAGTTAGTCACAGCCTCCAGGCCTCAGTTAGGGATAGTTTCAGGGCCTGAGTTAGGGACAGCCTCAGGGCTTCATTTAGGGACAGCAACAGGGTGTTCTTAGGGACAGTGTCAGGACCTTGGTTAGAGATGGGTCACGATATTAGCTCAGAATAGTGTAAGGATTTTAGATATTACCAGCAACAGGGCTTATATTAGGAACAGAGTCCAGGTATTAGTTAGAGTGTTAGGGCCTTAGTTAGAAGTAGTCAGGGCCTTAGTTAGGGAGAGCATTAGGGCTTCATTTAGTATAAGAGGCAGGACATTAACTCGGGAAAGAGATTCCATGGTAGGGGTACTGTCAGGGTTAGGGTGAGGGTTGGGGTTGGTGCTGGGGTTGGGGTTAGGGTTTACGGGTTAGGGTTAGGGTAAGGGTAGGGTTAAGTTTAGAGTGTTAGAGGGTTGGAGGGTTAGGGCATGGGTTATGATTAGGGTATGGTTTAGGGTTAGAGTTAAGAGTTAGGGTTAGGTCACAGGTTAGGATTAGGGTATAATTTAGGGTATGGCTACGAGTTAAGGTTAGGGTATGGGTTAGGATTAGGGTATGGCTATGGGTTAGTGTACGGGTTAGGGAACTCGTTAATGTTAGGATATGTTTTACGATTAGGGTATGGTTTAGGGTTAATGGTTAGGGTTAGGGCACGGTTAGTATTAAGGTATAGTTTAGGGTATGGCTACGAGTTAGGGTTAGTGTATGGGTTAGGGAACTAGTTACTGTTAGGGAACGGGTTACGATTAGGCTATGGTTTAGGGTTAGGTTTAAGGGTTAGGGTTTGGGCACAGGATAGGGTTAGGATATAATTTAGGGTATGGCTATGTGTTACGGTTAGTGTACACAGTAGAGAACTGGTTACTGTTAGGGTACAGGTTAGGATTAGCGTAAAGATTAGGGTCTGGCTATGCTTTAGGGTTAGTGTACTGGTTAGGGAATAGGTTATCGTTAGGGTATGGGTTAGGATTAGGATACGGGTTAGGTTTAAGGGTTAGCGTTAGGGCACGGGTTAGGATTAGGGTAAAGATTAGGGTATGGCTACTGGTAAGGGTGAGTGTACGCAGTAGAGATCGGATTACTATTAGGGTACGGGTTAGGATTAGGCTACGGGTTAGTGTTAAGGGTTAAGTTTAAGGTTAGGGTTAGGGCATGGGTTAGGATTAGGGTATAGTTTAGGGTTTGGCTACAGGTTAGGGTTAGTGTACGCAGTAGAGAATGGGTTACTGTTAGGATACTGCTTAGGATTAGGGTAAAGATAAGGGTGTGGTTATGGGTTAGTGTACGGGTTAGGGAAAGGGTTACTGTTAGGGTACGGGTTACGATTAGAGTACGGGTTAGGGTTAGGTTTAGGGTTAGTGTAGGGCACGGGATAGGATTATAGTTTAGGGTATGGCTATGGGTTAACATTAGTGAACGTGTTAGGGAATGGTTTACTGTTAGTGTACAGGTTATGATTAGGGTAAAGACTAGGGTATGGCTACGGTACGGGTTAGGTTTAAGGGTTAGGGCACGGGGTTAGGATTATGGTAAATATTAGGGTATGGCTATGGGTTAGGATTAGGGTACAGGTTTGAGTTAGGTTTAAGGCATGGGTTAGCATTAGTGTACGGGATAGGGAACGGGTTACTGTTAGGGTACGGGTTAGGTTTAAAGGTTTGGGTTAAGGTAAGGGCACGGATCAGGATTATGGTAAATATTAGGGTATGGCTACGGGTTAGGGTACCTGTTTGGATTAGGTTTAAGGGTTAGGGCACAGGTTAGGATTAGGGTAAAGTTTAGTAAATGTTAGGGTACCTGTTTGGATTAGGTTTAAGGGTTAGGGCACAGGTTAGGATTAGGGTAAAGTTTAGGGTATGGCTTAGGGTTAGGGTTTGGGCACAGGTTAGGGTATGCTTTAGGGTTAGGGTATTTATTAAACATCTCCCACTCTCCCAATATCACTTAGCAGGTAAAGTAATATTATTTCGGCTCCAGGGATGGAGAAGAATATAGACGCTAGGATAAGACAAATAACACACACATTATAAATAAATCACATTATAAATAACATTAGGATTTTGTTTGTAACCTGTACATTAAAACACTAGTGCTTAGGAAATCTATTGGAGGCAGAAGCAGTAAAGGGTAGTTTTATGGGAATAACGTCACAGATTTTCTGTAGAATACACAGATTTCCACTGATTAGCAAGTCAAGGAGGCATGCTTTTGCTCTGAAGATATAAACCCTCTTCTAAATTGAGCTGTTATTGGAAGTTAGAAATTTTTTGTTGCTGTTGTATTGCTTTGTGTTTTCATGATTATTCTGCTTGCATATCACATGTTCAATCATTGATTTGGGAAAGAGTGCCATTACTGGAAATGAGTTTACAGAATTTTTCTCAAAAACAGAAGGAAATGGTTCTCAGCTAAAAATTAAGAAATAATCTCTATACAGGTGTACTAACAGAATTATGATTAAGGGATAATAATTCTATGAAATGTAATTAAACACACAATATATATATATTTTCTTTTCAATTTCCATTACATTTTTTTTTTTTGTGGTATGCGGGCCTCCCTCTGTTGTGGCCTCTCCCGTGGCAGAGCACAGGCTCCGGACGCGCAAGCTCAGCAGCCATGGCTCACGAGCCCAGCCGCTACGCAGCATGTGGGATCCTCCCAGACCGGGGCACGAACCTGGTTCCCCTGCATCGGCAGGCAGACGCGCAACCACTGCGCCACCAGGGAAGCCCTCCATTACATTTTTTAAAATACAATTAAAATTCAACTTCTTTGTAACAAGTGAAATTTAAAAAGATTAAAGGAAAAAATAATATTTTACAACTTGCCATCCTTTCCCACTCCCTGAAATGACCAACATAATGTGTAGCATTCTCATTTTATCCAGGTATTCCTTACATCTGTAAGGAATGTATCAATTATGATATGGTGGTTAACAGACATGCACTAAGAAATATGAAATATATATTCACAAAATACCGAAGGAATACCAAGAGAGGTCTACTCAACACTCTGTAATAACCTAAACGGGAAAGGATCCAAAGATGAATATATCGATCCATAGATATAATGAACCAGATTCTGTACACCTACAACACACAAAACATTTTTATCAAGTTTGCTCTGATAGCAAATAACAATTAAATTTAAAAAACAAACAAGAAGTAAGGAGATATAAGCTATTGAGGATTTGCCCTGGCACATTCCACTCTAATTTGCAGCCTACTAACACGATTTCCAGGAAGGCTCTGCTGCAGAAAAACCCAGAGTTGGAAATGGAGAAATGCTGTCGCCTTGTGGTCGTGTGCCGCAAGAGCGGCTTTAAACGCACAGCTATCGATCACTTAACATTCACAAGGACTCAGGGCTCTAAAAGACAGCTGCTCTCAGAAAATGTCCTGAGCTAGGCAATGGCCAAAAAAATTCAAAACAGGCAAATGTTTCAAGGAGATAGTATGAAGAGGTAAGTTTTACTCACTATTGTGCAAAAAAAAGGAAAATGGATAAAAGCGCAACATCACGAATCATTAGACTCATCTAATCTACAATAAGTTTTCAACTCGCACAAGTCAACTACCATCAGCAAAAAGTCTACAAACAATAAATGCTGAAGGGATTTTAGACAATTCGGTACCCTCTAGCTGCTGGTGAGATGTAAAGTGGTAAGAGCCACTAATGAGAACAGAAAGGAGCTGCATTTACAGGTAAAAATTGAGCCACCATTCCATCCAGCAGGCCCAGTGCAGAGCCTCTCACCTGAGAAGACCAGAGTCGAGAAGACACAGGCTGCAACAGCTGCACTGCAGGAATTTTCACAATAGCCAAGACACGGAATCAAAAAAAATGTCCGTCAACAGATGAATGGATAAGAAGATCTGGTCTAGGTACACAATGGATTATTGGCCATGGAAAACAATGAAACACTTCTCTTTGAGGCACCATAGATGAGCCTAGAGATAAACACAGAACATGAGGTAAGCCAGAAAGCAAAGGCAGATCCTATGATATCACTTACAGGCGGTTTCTAACAACTGACACAAATGAACATATTTCCACAGAGAAAGATACTCACCGACTGAGAAAACAAACTATGCTTATCTAAAAGGAAAGGTGGGGGGAATGAATAAATTAAGATTAGGTTTACCATATGTGTACAAATACATATTAAATACATATATCAAAATGACCGACCATATAGGCAAGGAGGTCTACGGAACACTCTGCAATAATTTACATGGGAAGAGGATCCATACATGAATTGATAGATATAAAATGTACAAGTGAACCAGATTGTGTACACCTCGGACAAACAATATTCCAATCATTACCCCGATTAAAAAAATTAAACCAACGAACAAGAAGTAATGTGACATAAACTTATGGGGGTTTTTCCTGGCACATTCCATTCTAATGTAAAACCTTGGAACACGACTTCCAGAAAGACTGCTGCCCTAGTAACTAAATTTGGGAATAGAGAAATGCTGCCGCCTTGTGGCCGTTTTCCACAACAGCAGCTTTAAACCCAGTACTAAGGGTCACTAAATATTCACATTCATTGCAGGCGTGTAAATGACACCTGCCCCCAAAAAAAAAATCCTGAAGACAAAAATCGACCAAAACCATCCAAAGAGGGCAACCTTCCAAGAGGACAATTTCAAGAGGTTTATTGTACTCAAGGTATTTTTCTGTTTTTGTTTAACAGAATAAAAATAGGCGTGGAAAAATGCTGAACATTAGGAATTATTAAAGACATGCAAATACAAATTACAAAAACCTATCCACTCACACCAGTCAGAATGGCCATCAGCAAAAATTCTACAAACAATAAATGCTGAAGTGCTTGTGGAGAAATGCATACTCTCGGTTCTAAATGGGACGTGGTAAGAGCCACTAATGAAAACACAATGGAGGTGCCGTGAAACGGTAAACATTGAGCTACCATTCAACCAAGCATCCCCTGTGCTGGGCCTATCGCCTGAGAGGATGAGAATCAAAAAGACACAGGCTGACAATCCTGCACACCAGCAATAGTTACTATATCCAACACATGGAAGCAATGAAAATGTCCATCAACAGAGGAATGCAGAAAGAAGAAGTGGCCCATGTACACAATACACAATAGAATATTACTCCAATAAAAAAATATTAATTCATGGTTTCCCTGGTTGTGCACTGGTTGAGAGTCCACCTGCCCATGCAGGAGACACGGGTTCGTGCCCCGGTCGGTGAAGATCCCACATGACGCAGAGCGCCTAGGCCCATGATCCATGGCCTCTGAGCCTGCACGTCTGGAGCCTGTGCTC
>NW_021146119.1:31114-32561 GCF_002837175.3 Physeter macrocephalus
GCGCATAGATTCAGAAAAGCAACTTATGTTTAACCTAATGGAAAGGTATTAGGAATGTATGAATTTGGATATGGGGTTTAACAGGCATGTACTGATACATTCCAAGTATATAATCACAAAATACCTAAGGAATGCCAAGAGAGGTCTACTCAACACTCTGTAGTAACCTACACGGGAAAGGATCCAAAGATGACTAGTTCGATACATAGATATAATGAACCAGATTCTGTACACCTAGAACACACACAACATTTTTATCACGTTTGCTCTGATAATAAATAACAATTAAGTTTTAAAAACACACAAGAAGTAAGGAGATATAAGCTCTTGGGGGTTTGCCCTGGCACATTCCACTCTAATTTGCAGCCTACTAACACCATTTCCAGGAAGCCTCTGTTGCAGAAAAACCTTGAGTTGGAAATGGAGAAATGCTGCCGCCTTGTGGCCGTTTCCAGCAAGAGTGGCTTTTAACGCATAGCTATGGGTCACTTAACATTTACAAGGACTCAGGGCTCTAAAAGACACCTGCCCTCAAAAACTGGCCTGAGCTAGGCTTTGCCAAAAAAAGTCGAAGCAGGCAAATGTGTCAAAGAGATAGTATGAAGAGGTAAGTTGTACTCACTCTTTTTCAAAAAAAAGGAAACTGGATAGAAGCTCAACATCAGGAATTATTAGACTCATCTAACCTACAAAATGGTTTCAACTCACAAAAGTCAACTACCGTCAGCAAAAAGTCTACAAACAATAAATGCTGAAGGGGTTTTAGAGAACTCTGTACCCTCTAGCTGCTGGTGTGATGTATAGTGGTAACAGCCAATAATGAGAACCGAAAGGAGCTGCGTTTAAAAGTGGAAACTGAGCCACCATTCCATCCAGAAGACCCACAGCTGCACCTGTCACCTGAGAAGCCCAGAGTCGAGAAGACACAGGCTGCAAAAGCTGCACTCCACGAATTTTCACAATAGACAAGACACCGAAGCAACCAAAATGTCCATCAACAGATGTATGGATAAGAAGAACTGGTCCATGTACACAGTGGAATATTAGCCATGGAAAACAATGAAACATTGCTCTTTGAGGAACCACAGTTGAGCCTAGAGATAATCACAGAACATGAGGAAAGTCAGAAAGCAAAAGACATATCCTATGATATCACTTATAGGCGTTATCTAACATCTGACACAAATGAACCTATTTCCACAGAGAAAGACACGCACAGACTTAGAAAACAAACTAAGCTTATCTAAAGCGAAAGGTGGGGGGAATGGAGAAATTAAGATTAGGGTTACCATATGTGTACAAATACATATTAAATACATATAGCAAAAAAAACGACCATATAGCAAGGGAGGTCACCGGAATCCTCTGCAAAAATTTACAGGGGAAGAGGATCTGTACATGAATAGATATATATATATATATAAAATGTACAAACGAACCAGATTAT
>NW_021146120.1:0-32531 GCF_002837175.3 Physeter macrocephalus
GCTTAGATTCAGGAGGCTTGTGGATGACATTCTTTCTCCCCTGCTCAGCGTGGAGCCAATGCCCCACAAAAGATCTGCAGGCAAAACTAATGGGCTCTGTGTGTGTGTGTGTGTGTGTGTGTGTGTGTGTGTGTGTGTGTATTCTAAAGCAAAATGCACACTTTGGAGTACATTTTGTACAGCTTCCTCACTGAGGCCCAGAGAGGGCAAATGACTTGCCCAAAGTCACACAGCAAACAAATGGCAGCACTTAAACCCAAACCCAGTTCTCCTGCTACCCAGGTAATGCTTTTTTAGTTGTTGTTGTTGTTTTTTCCTATCTAATGTTTGAGATCCTGAAAAAGTGAATGTTACTTCTTACCCTACAATCTAGCCTCTCACAGAGGTGGGTTGAGGACAGGGCTTAGTTCTTCATCTAGACAGGGGTCTCTTGGGTCCCTCTGAGCTCTAAATTCTGTGGATACAAATTTAGTAGAATCTTCCTCAAGGAATCTTCTCAAGGATAGAGGCCCTAGCACTAAAAGAAAAGGAACATTAGCTGTGTATTTACCCTGAACGAGGCACGCTCTCAAAGATCTTGTCAGTCTGCAGAAACAAAATGTTCAAACAGAAAAATTAAAGTGAAATGAGCAAGTGACCCTCAAGTAGGTCACAGTCTGCGTGAATCTGGGAGGTCAGTGCTGTAGGGGCGGCAGGAGTTCCCGGTCGGAGGGACCAGGAGGAGACAGAGCAGGTAAGTCCAGCTTCTGGGAGGATGACTTGCTGATGGAAGGCGTGGGGAAGGGGTGTGAAGCCAGGTGAGAGGAGCGAGTGGAGCCTGCCAGGTGATGGGGGTGTTGAGGAAGGAGAGCAGCTACGGTGACTGTGACGGTGACGGAGGACGTGTGTTGGGGGAGCTAAGGAGAGCTTCATGCTCCATGGAGCCCCTGCTGGTCTAGGAGCAGAAAGGTGATGTGTTGAAAGCTGTGTCTAAGGGCAGATTCACTGGAATGAAGAGGCCTGGCGTAGGAAATCTAAGAGGAGGAGCCTGATGTAATCCAGACACGGATCAGGTAGTGGGATGGATGAAGTTCTGCAAAGACAAGATGATAGGAGTTGCAGAAGAAGTATAAAGGGGAAGGACGTACCAACATGATTACGGAAAGAAAAATGATGGCTGGGTAGGAGCAGGCGAGTTTTGGGTGGGGAAACACAAGGCGCTCACTCTGGAACGTGCGGGAAAATTCTACGGGTCGACAGTGACAGAGGACCAGAAGTGAGCTGGGCCAGGCCAGCCCTCTCGTCCCCACACGCAGGGTCTGGGAGGGGATGGGACTTGATGACATGGTCACCGGTAGGTGAGCCAGCCCCAGGGCTCTGGTGCTCCTTTCACTGGACCGCACTGCCTCTTTGGAGCACCTCTACATCCAGGGATGTAAAAGCAAACAGAATCTGCCCCAGTGCGTTGGCTCTGGTCCCACTTTCCTGCTAGGGGCAGGAAGGTTAGAGCTATTCGCTCAGGTAAGACCTGCAGGGTTATCCGAGTTACGCTTAAGGGGAGCTGGTTGCAGCACGCCACACAGGATTTTAATTATTTCAAATCTCTGGGTTCTGGGAGGTCCTCCGGAGACGTCTGGGACAGAGGCCACTCCACCAGCACGCGGGATTGATTGCCTGGGCGGGATTACTAGGTTAACGAGTCTGAGGTCGCTGCAAGAGATGGGTATCCATCCGATCGGTGGATATTAAAACCGTCTAATCTTTTTTTGCAAGCTGCCTCTCTAATGTGATCGGGGGTTGCACCGGGATTTAAGTTCTCATTACCCATTTCCACCCACAAGTAACAGGTCCCGCTCATTCAGCACAGGCAATTGCCTGCCCCATTACCTGTGAAAATCAGAGGGCTGCCAGGCTGTTTGGAGAGCAAAGGAGCCCATTTTCCCCGCTTCTGAAAATCACAGTAAAGTAACCCTTCCTGGGAGACTGGGCTTTTGTGGATCTGAGTACAAGGCAAGGGTGCATTGCGCCAATGTCCAAGGTTCCAGAGCCGTAACCTCGGACAGCTACCCGTCAAATGTGGATGAGCACGTTTGTTCACTCTCTCCTTGGTGGCCGGGCCCGGGATCCGACTCTCAGGCCCGAGACAGGCATTTCCCCTTCCTCTTATAACAACCCTTCACGTCTAGGCAGAGAGTGTGCGTTCCGGGATACTTTCTCATCCATCACCTCCCAGGCCTTTGAATGGAATAATTGCACACATTATCCGTCCCGAGGGCCTTGTACACGGAGAAGCTCCTGATGCTGTGATGGGCTGGTTTCAGACCACACGCTGCCTCGCTGCCTCCTGTTTCCACCTCTGCGTGCACTTTTCTTTCCTCTGAAACCAGGTTAAAGAGGGCCGAGACCTCATCTGCATTAGTTATCTATTGCTCTGTCCGTCACAAACGTAAAAGCAACAATAAGCATGTGTGATCTTACACAGCTTCTGTGTGTCAGCGATCCTGGAACTCTGTGGTTAACGCAGGTGGAGGTGGGAATGAGTCAGTATGGTGATGTCTACGTGAACTGCTGTGTTTAATGCGTGCGGGGCACGTAGCGTTAGCTTTCATGATAAATGTTGAAACAGAGCTAGGTGTGCCAGCGACTCAGGATAGTGATAGTCAGGAATGGCTTCGCTGGTGGCTCTGCCCAGGGCCTCTCATGAGGTGGCAGTGAAGATGTCAGCAGGGCTGCTGAAGGCTTGACTGAACTGGAGGGTTCATTTCCAAGGTGGCTCTCTCACATGGCTGGCAAGGTGATGCTGGCTGTTGGCCGGAGGCCTCAGTTCCTTGTCACAGGGGCCACTCCATAAGGTTGCCTGAGTGTCCTCACAACGTGGGGGCTGGCTTCCTCCGCAAAGAATGATCCAGAGGGCAAGGCAAAAGCGGCAAAGTCTTGTACGACCTAGCCTCGGAAGTCATACCCCATCTGTTCTGTAAACTCAGTGGGTTACAAAGGTCTGCCTATTCAATGCGTGAGGGGTACCAGCAGGCACTGGGGACAGTCTTGAGGACTGGCTACTGCAACATCTGGTAATTCCATGCCCTTCCTAGGGCCTCGCTCAGGGCAGGGGATCAATAAAGGGAGCAGAAATTAATGAGTACCTATCCGGGTTTATTCAATCTTTACATCGGTTGCCGGGCAGGTTTTACTTCCCAGAGGAAGAAGCAGCCCCAGGAAAGAGTTTGTTCAAGATCCAGGGGCACGGAAGCTCCTGAGCTAGGATTACAAGAACTCAAGCCTCTATTTTAGAAGTTCATGCCCCTTCTGTTCTACTAAACTGCTTACCTTGTGTTAAAAGTTAGTTCTTCCTGAATAAGATTCCTGTGATATAAATAGAGTGGGTGGTATTGTGTCCATTTTAGAGATGAGGAAACTGAGGTCCCAAGAATTTCATGATGTCATGGCAGCTGGGGACAGGGCTGGCACTAAAATTCAGCACTCCTGTCTTCAAATCTAATCTTCTACCCACCGAACAACTGCCTCTCAGTGAAGCGTTTGGAGGCCTGAGTGTCCTCGGTCCTCTCTGCTGTACATGGGCAGGGAGGTGGGGGCAGAGGCTTAGGCTGGAGCTCTGGGCTGGAGAGAGCCCTGAGGGAGAAGAGGAGGCTGTGTCCTCCCCGTGGCATGGAGGGTGGCTGGAGAGAGAGGACAAGGGTTGGGGGGGAAGTGAGTCTTCGTGTTAGCTGGACTCAGCAGTGAGAGTGGCTGGGGTGGGATGGGGGCATCCCTGCCCTGAGTTGTGGCCCTGACCACAGCAACAGGAGCTAGCATGCGTTTGTCCCATTCATACCAGGTCCTGTTTCACCCTTCAGACTTAAAATCCCATAAAGCCCCAGGGACCGTAACTATTCCCTGATAAAACCCCGGGAACATGGTAAAGTGGGTGGTCTTGTATCCGCTTTGCAAATGAGGAAATTGAGGTCCAGAGACAGGTCTCTTTTCTTCCAGCCCTGTTCACTAAACCGCATCCCCCCGACCCCTCCCCCACTCTCCCTTTCCCTCTTTGGTTTTTCTCTACAATGCTTACCACCGCGGGCATTCTTTCTGTTTTTCTTATTAATTTGCCCCTCTGCCCAATCTTAAATGTCCATCTGTTAGGGCAGGATGTCTGCTTTGTTCACTGCAGTGACTGGCACTTAGGAGGCCCTCACTGCATGCTCACTGACTCTTTCTAACCACCCCAGCGGGAGATACCACCCTTGATGCCATTTCACAGGTGAGGAGACTGGGGCTCCGAGAGACCACGTAATCACTCAAGGCTGGACAGTGAGTGAGTGAAAGATCTGGAAGCACATCTCACCTCTCTGCCAAGCTGCCTCTCCAGAGTCACCTGCGTGTGATTAGGAAAGTGAAAGGAAGCCTTTCCCTCCTCACTCACAGTAGGGGGTGGGGGTGGGGGTCAAGAAGCGCCTCCTTGTCTTGGGGACATGGCCACACCTCCACAGAATCTCTCCACTTCTTCCTCTCCATCCCCAGCTCCCCAGAAGATGATAGCTCACATCAATCATGCCCTAGGAGGGACTATGGGTTCATACAGTCCATTCTTCCATTGTATGGATGGGTAAACTGAGGCCAGGAAGGGGAAGAGGCTTATCAGTGTGCTTCCAAAAATGCAGCATTTCAGAGGGCTGGGCACTCATTTCTGTACCCACTTCCCTGATTTCCCCAACACCCAGATGTCAGTCAGCCCCTCCTCAAAGCCCCAGGTCCATTTTCCCTCCCAGCATGCTTCGTGGCCCACTTTGTGCCCTCCCACCCACTCTCAGGGAACAAAACCCCACCGCTAGACCCACATCTCTGGGTCTGATGCAGGCCTTGGCTCTAGCTCACCTTGGAAACCTCATTCCTCATCTGTAAAGGAGGAGGGGTTGCACCAGAGGGTTTCCAAGGCCTGTGACCTTTACACTATGTGTCTAAGATGCTGGACCCCTGGCTTACCCATGCAAGCTGTCCCCCTTGGCCTGGGAGCTTGTAGCTGGTTGGAAGCAGCACAGCCTGACTATGAAGACTTATAATTACCTTTCCAGGGAGCCACTCCTGCTAGCCAGGGGGAGAGAGGTCTGTCCAAGGGAGAAGGGTCTGGGTCTGAGGCTGGGGCCATAAACCCTCAATCTCCTTGGGATTTGCCTGTTCCCTGGGATGTGTCAAATCTTCCTGGAGGAGCTGGGAGGGAAGTGGAAAAGTTCCAAGGCCTGGTTCCTGAGTGGTTCCAGAGGAGCAGGGAGAGGTTGGAGTTCTGGGTCTCAGCAGCCAGGGAGATGTCAGGAGCTCAGGGGTTAGTAACCACAGCTTTGGTTTAGTGGAGGAGCCCGCGGAAGCCGTGCTGAGTGCGTTCTGTGCATTCACTCTCAGCGCAAGCTTCTGGGGGCATGTGGACATCTCCATTTTACAGGTGAGGCAACCGAGGCCCAGGGAGATCAAGTAACTTGCTCTTCCAGGTGGCAGGGCAGGGCCGCCCAGACCCTGGGTGGGGAGTGGTCTAGCTCCAAAGCCAGCGTCCTCCCAGGATGCTGTACCCAGGGCAGTGACCACCACAGCTCACCTCTTCCCTTCTCTGTCCCCTGGGGGAGATGCTCTCAGCTTTGACCCTTGGGTTCCTCAGCCCAGGGTCATGACAACAAACTGATGTGTCAGGCTGGCTAATCGTGCAGGATGACTGCGTTCTGAGAGTGATGGGAGCACACGGACGCGCCTGCACTCACATACACACAGGTATACGCCAGCATGTACACATACACTCACACACGTGTAGATACATACATGTAGGTGTAGGTCCTTGGCCTTGTTTATGCCCTCGTGTACCCATGTGCACACACACGCACGTGGTATCACCCCACAGGCTCAACTCTGTCGAGGTTTTCATCTCCCAGGAGCCTCGAGATGTTTCCTGGGAAAGTCCGTTCTGCAGTTGCTAGGAAATCCGGAAGAGCGGGGAAGGCTGGGCTCCTTCTTTTCCCTCCTGGATACAAATCCCCACAAATGCCTGCGCCTGTGCCTTTCTGTCTCCCTGCCTCTGTGTTTCCATTTCTCTTGGTCACCACAGCCTTCTCCTGTTTGCCTGGAAGGGCAGCAGGGAGAGGGGAGGGAGGAGAGAGGCGCGGGCGGGCGCTGGTATCCCGGGCCCGCTGGGCTCCGCGCCCCACGCTGGGCCAGGCTCCTGCGCTGCCCAGCGGTGTTCTCGTTGGAAACAGCTTCGTATGACCGTTGCTATTGATTATGGCAAGATTGTGTGCGGCTAAGAGCTCCTCGGAGCCAACTGGTATATTAAGCAATCACTTCTATAGCAGATGACATAACTCCCCCGGCATCGGTTTGTCCTAATGGGCTTGGTATTACTCATGTGCTAATTGATTGGGCACGGAGGGGAGAAAAACTAAATTCACTTGTGAGGCGATTTTATGGCAGAGCTCATAACAGAGGTAATTTGCTGAAAATGTTCAGTCCCGCTTCGGTTATGTAAGATCATCTGTGTTGCTGTGTTTTATCTCCCCCGCGCCTGGCTGGGGGAGCTGGCCTGGCCAGCTGAGCGCAGGAGCTACACTCCCCCAGGGAACGGGCACTGCCAATGTGGGGCTGCCCCTGGGGAGCGCTGACAATTAGTGCCTTCTGCACAACCTTCTTGCCTCAGGGGTGGCTTTCAAAATATCTCAGCTTCTCCTGCTTAAAAAAAAAAAAAAAAAAGATTCCGTCTAAGGGCAAAATAGTTATAATTTCAGATCCGCCATGTAGTGTTACCAAGCTCTGGTTCAGAAACGGAAAGGATGAAGGGGGGATTATTATTATTTTTAAGAGAAAGAATATTTTGCCAGGAAGAGGGAGGGATGGGGAGCTTGAAGAGGCTTGAAGGGCCCCTCTCTCCCTCCCTCTCCTCCTCTTCTTTTCCTTTCCTCCTTCCCTGTCTCCTCCATCCCTCCCCCATCCCTCCCTGAAGCAGCCTGTCTCACCTTTGACTTCTGGAGGAGTCTTGAGCCTCTGCTTGGCCATCCTCTGCCACCCTGGAGGGGCAGAACCAGTCCTTCTAGTCCTATCTGCAGTGATGCCAGGTTGCCATGACTGTTTCTCCAGATGTATGCAGCTGGGTGAGCTCCGCAGGCTGTGTGGCTCTCCACCTTTTGGGGCTGGGTTCTGTGCTCAAGCGGTGTTTGGGGTCCCCCAGGGCAGGGAGGTGAACTTCTGAAGCTGTGGTGCTTCCTCACAGCTCTGAACCAGGTTTCCAGAAGGGAGGCTGGGCTGCCCGGGGCCATCCTCAGGGCTTCCCCCTTCCTGGAATGTGTATAGATTGACAAGGGAGACACCATGCGCTGGTCTCTCGCTGAAAGGGAGGGGGGTTTGACTACAAGTAACTTCAGCCTGAGTCCATCGTCGTGCCTCTTCCTTTTGACTATGAATGAGGGTTCCTCCAGTGATTTACTAGTTCCAATTGGAGCAGCCAGGCTGCGTGATCCAAGGAGGTTTCATCCAGGAGGAAACCAAGAGGCTGCACGTCCCTTGGTTTCATTTGAGGTTGGCCGTTTGGATCCTGGACATCCCCAGCTGGTCCCAGGCTGTTTAGGAGGTTTCGCTGGAGGTCACTGGATCTGAGACTCAGCCAAACTCCTAATCTGACCCTTGACCAAACTTGACTAAACTCAACTAAACTCTACTTCCTGGGCAGGTGGTTGTCCAGCTTCTGCCCAACTCCTTCTAGACCTGCCGGATTCCCGGCAGCCCATTTTATCTCGGATGGTTCTGACCCTCAGAAAGTCCCTGCACAGAGCCTGGGACTTTTGAGCCTCATCCATCTGTTCCCTTTCTATGGGCTAAAATCCTGCAGAGTGGTCCTGCCCCCACCTCATCTCATAGATGAGAAACAGGAGTCCTGAGAGGGGAGGGAGCTTGCCCAGCCCATGGGCAGTGTCAGAGTTAGGGGTCAGCTCTCCTGAGCTCAAAAGCCCAGCAAAGCCTGAACTCCTCCTCCCTTGCCCCAGCCCCTCAGCGGGCGTCTCTGTTCTATGGGCCCACCGGACCCCAGCAATATCCCCACCATCACGTTATCCTCCAGCAACAGCAATTTTGTATTCTCAAAATCCCTTCCCAGTCTCTGTTCCAGAGAGGGCTCCCAGCTAGGGATGTGCTACGTGTGACCCGCCCTGCTGCCCCAGAACAAGTCGATTAGCCTCTCTGAGCTCCAGTCTCCTTTCCCAAATGGGGTGATAAACAGTAGTTAACACGTATTGAGCACTTACTATAGGCCGGGAATAGTGTTTAGTACTTATCTTGGTGAACCTCTTTTATTTTAATCCTTCTGATAATTCTGTGTGGTGGAGACAGTTGTGATTCCAATTGTGTCTTCCAGTTTTATTGAGATATAACTGACATACAGCACCGTATAAGTTTAAGGTGTACAGCGTAATGATTCGACTTGTGTACGTCACAGAATGATTACCAGAATAAGTTTAGTGAACATGCATCATCTCATCTCTATAAAAAAATTAAAGAAATAGAAAAAATTATTTTTTCCTTGTGATGAGAACTCTTAGGACGTACTCTCTTAGCAACTTTTGTATATAATGTAGGGCAGGGTCAGTTATGTTTATCATGTTGCCCAATTACATCCCTAGTACTTATTTATCTTATAACTGGAAGTTTGTCCCTTTTGACTGGCTTCCTCCAATTCCTCCTCCCCCCACACCTCTGTGATCCCACTTTTCAGATAGGGAAACCGAGGTGCTATAAAAAATTGCAGCAATGGAATGAAACTCAGGCAGTTCAGCTGCGGGTTGGTGCTCCCAAACCATTAATTCACAACCTGCCTCTCCAGCAGTTGCAAGCCTTAGAGGAGTTCACAGATGCTTAAGTTCTTTGTAAAGTGTAATAACGGGTGGTCTCAGCGACACCTTAGATTCTTACCCCTTTGTGGGGTGAGAGGGGAGGTCCCAGGGCTCTTCATGGGTCTCTTGCAAGCTGTGGAGTCTTCCCCGATAAATGCAGATATGTTCATGTGTAAAGAATTTTGCCGACTATCTTAGGGTGAGGGTGAGGGTGTCCTGAAATTGAGGCCCATTGTTAGGTGCACGGATCCCTGGTTAGAGACCCTTACCCTATCCAGTGTTTTCTCCTCTCTGAGTGGGGAGGTGGGAAGGGTCAAAGACAGTTTGAGCCTTTCAGGTGAGGAGCAAGGATGAGGCTGTTGAAGGTCTCAGACCTCTGGGACCTCTGGCAGGAGGAAACTTTCTACAGGACTGCCATGTTGACATGACTGCAGCAGCTTGGGCAGGCCCGGGCAGGGCTCAGCTCTCCTCCGGGCATTTTGGCCCTGGCTCGGGTCGGTCTGGTGGGAGCCGTAGGGCGGAGATGACGGGAAAACACAGCACACCCCGATTTCCAGAGGGGAATGTGAAGGCAGGTGGAGGAAGGCCCCGATTTTACCTGTGCCTGGATTTCCCCATTCCTAATTATCCTGTGATAATTAGTAGGTCTAGAACACTTGCCTTGGAGCCAAGTTAGGTGAGTAATGAACAAGGGAACAGAGGGGTCTGATTGCTTAACTTGGAGGGGGAAGGGTACAGTTTTATGCGAAAGCTGAGGGGGAAATCTCCTGTATGGGATGGTTGTGGGACCTCTGGGAAAGCCCTATTCCCAAATGAAAATGATCACTTTGCCCCTGTCTGTCTGAAATTCCACCATTACAGATATATTATCTAGGTCTAGAAAGATATTCAGTTACTTGAAGTGTATGAAGTGCAAATACCCCTGGGTGACACATGTAGAGGCCTTTATTGGTCACCCCTTGAAGACAAAAGAAGTTCCCATGGAGGAAAGGTTGGGGGAAAACAGCAGAGACAGGGTCAACAGCATGAGCTTGCAGGTCAGGCAGATCTGATTCCGGTCTAGATCTTGCTACTTTCCTATTCTGTGATCTTGGGAAGTCCCCTGAGCTCTTTGAACTCACTGGGGAAGTGAAGTTATGGTAATGGTACCCACTGCACATGACTATTGGGAGGGTTAAATGAGGCGATGCGTTATTAGGGCTTAGCCAGATCCTGGCTGGGAAGAAGCAATCTCTACATGGCAGCTATTATAATCTGGGGACCAGGAGGGTCTAAGGGATGTTTAAGGGCACAGTAGACCCACCTAACTGACTCTGCAGGGGGGCCAGCCCTTGTCCCCAAGCCGGCCCTCCGAGCCCACCCATCAGCTTGGCTGCAGTGGGCAGAGTTGCTTCCTGAGATGCCTGGGCAGGTGTGAGCCCTGAAGATCAGCTGACTCCTGCCTTCCAGGTCCCACTGGGAGAGAGAGAGAGAGGTCTGGGGAGTGACCTAGAGGTGATGGGGGACATGCAGGGAGCAGGGTGGCACATGAAGAGAGGGAAGAAGAGTTAAGGCAAAGCTAACTGGGGGCGGGGGACAGGGCAGGGCTGTTGGTCAGGGCCTTCAGTCTCTGAAGGGTCTGCAGTGGGTTCTGGGCAGAAAGAAGAGTGAAATTAGTGGCCTGTGGAAATGAATTTAAATAGTGGACAGTACAAGACCAAGTACTGTCGCCTTTCTCATTGCCATACTTTTGCCAAGAATGTAAGTGCTCTGAGGGCAGGCTTTGTTGTTTTGTTTTGTTTTGCTTTGCTTTCTCTGTCGTATTCCCAACACGTTGGAGCAAGCTCTGGGGCAACGTGCTGAATAAGTATGTCCTGAATGAACATGTCTGTGTGTGCATGTGCGTGGATGCACAGGCGCTCACAGGCGAGCGAGACCACCCCCAAGAAAGCAGAAGATGTCCCGAACGGGCTCCTGAGCCCCAGCCATTCTCTGGCCGCAGCTGAGGCCTGCACCCAGGCGCCCTCCACCCACAGGAGGCTGAGCCCCCTGATCTGGAAGCTGGTGGGTGGGCAGGTGCAGCAGCCCAGCACGGCCACATGGTGGGGGAAGATTCCCTTCCTCCTCCTGGTCCTCCTCCGTCTCCAGGCTGGGCCTCGCTGCTGCATGCCACTCTCCAGCTTGGCTCACCCTTCTTGGGGATCCTTCCCTTAAGGGCCATAGCCGCCCACTGAGCAGACAGGCCTCCTTTCCAAACTTGCCTTTGCTCTGTCACTTTTTCCCAGGCCCATTGGAGGGGGTCAGCCTGGAGAGGGTGCTCTCTGGGACTCACCTGGGGCCCTTTACCCTTCTCAGGAGGAGAATCGCCTCACTCACCCTCTCTCCCCATCACTGCCCCATGTGGTTTAAGGAGCACCCCACAGCCACACTGCACCCCGCTGGCCATGTCTGCAGGCTCCAGCCCCACAGGGGATCTGTGCAGACAGACGTCTGTTCAATCACTGTATTTACACCCTGCACCTGGTGCCCTCTTAGGAGCTCCCGGCTTCAGGGAGCTGTTTCTTTATCTGTGCGCGCCCTCTGCGTGCAGCCGGGGTCAGGCCTCCCAGTTGGATGGGGCACTCGCCTCTGCGGGTGGAGACTCTGGAACCGGAATCTGACTCAGAGCCTGGAAGGCCAAGGCTGCCTGAGGAAGCCGGCCAAGCAACCCTGGTTCTTGACCCTTGATCCTAAGGAAGCCAAGAAGCGTGGCCCCGGCATCGTTCCCATCTTTATCCAGCTGTGCAGGTTTGGAACATTTATGGGGAAGCCGACATCACCCTCAACTCCCAAGCGGTTTCCTCTTCCCTGCTGCCCTCCCTGCCTGCTGGGGGCCCTCTGCATCTGCGGGGCCCGGGCTTCCCAATTCAACCTCCCTCCCACCCAGACCCAGCCGGCGTTTGCCCAGCTCTTGAAGGCACAAGCTAATGGTGGGAAAGTGCTCCGTGAACAGCTTCTGTACAGGTTTGCAAGAGCGTTGCTACCCCGAAGAGGTGTTGGGCAATAACGCCAGCCAGGGCCCTACTCCTCCTCACGCAGCCCTCCTGCTTTCATTTCCGTAGGGGCTGTCACCCCTTATCTGTAAAAGGTTGTCGCTGATAGTGGAGGTTTAGGGTATTGAGGGCAGTCGAGGCTGTCTTTGGGAATTCTCCCCAGCAGTGAAGCTGGAGGGAACGCATGCACCCCCCTCTGGCGGATTGGGAACACAGGGGCCAGCCCTGGTTCGTCCACTGCCCAGCCATGGGATGCTGGGCAGGTCCTTCCTTCCTGGGCCCAGTAGCTTTGAGGTGATGCCTGCCAGGGGATGGTGAAAGGCCACTCCTGGCTTCCCGTGATTGGCTTCTCCATCACAGACCAGGTAGCTAAGGCTGAAGGACACCAGCCTTTGGCCCAAGAGGGCTGGGCCTTGGAGCAAGCCTCCAGACATGCGTTCCCTAACAGGGGCCAGTCCTGAGGGGTGTGGTGATCTTTGGGTGTGTGACAGGCCCCTGAAGGGAAAGGGATGCTGCCCCTGAATATAAGGGGGCAGAGGCCTAGGAAAGGGGCCCTTGGGTCCCCCAGCTGAGGGCACAGTGGGACAGAGCTAGGCACAGGAAGCCCGTCCCAGGTGCGTGCCAGGACTTGGAGACTGGTGGCACCCAGTGGGGTCTGGAATCCTGCCCGGGCAGTGGGTCCTGTTGTTTGGACCAGTTCCTGCTGCAGCCCCCTGAGAACCGCTGAGGTGGCTCTTTCTCACTCTTTCTGCCAACCTGAGCCTCTTCTCATGCTGTTTTCTCCATCTAGAATACCCTCCCCATATCTCTGTAGGAGCAGATAGGACCCTCTTTCCTGATGTGTCCTCCACCTGGAAGGACCCTTTCCCTCCTTCTCTGCATCCTTGTAGAGCTTAACTCTGTCCTGGAGTTGTTCTGTGTACCAGGTTAGGAACCCCCTGAGCCCGGGTCTCTGTCTCAGCTCACATCCCCTCTGAGTCCACAGCTCTGCCTTGTACACAGCAGGCACTTAACTCCTGCTAGAATGCCCCAATGAGAGGAGGCTAGTGGTGGGACAGTCATACAAACAGAGGGTGCCCAGAACGGCTTCATCTCTGGAGTGTCTTGGACCCTCCAGTTTTCCTTGGTATTTTGAACGCTCTGGAACTGACCCCAGGGGAAGAATGCACAGCAGGGACGGCTGAGTTCTCGTGGTGACTTGGATGCCACCAACCTCCTGCAAGGTAGGGTGGCCAGAGCAGGTGTTGTTTTACAGATGAGGGGGTGAGGCCCTGGCAGTTTAAGGACATACCCCTCCCATGGTAGAATGGGTGAACCCAGGCCTTTGACCTTTTCATAGCAGGGAACAGTGATGAGCAAATCCACGCCTGGACTCAGGGCAGTGCCTCTGGAGTCAGGGGTCGTTTTACAAAAGCTTCTTGTTAGGACCTTTGTTGTTGTGTTGTTTAACAAGGAAAAATAAAGGCTAGAAAACCAAATGACCCATAATCCACTGTGCAGATAATCCTGTGACATTACTTTTTAAAAAAAGAAGTCGTTCATTTCAGAAAGATGTAAAATAAAATGTTAAAATCTCCTTGCTGCTACTGCATTCTCCTAGGCAACCTAAACAGGCTTTTTCTGGGGAAAAAAAAAAAGTATACATACCAGCCTCGATATTTCTGTATATACATGATATATTATACTTATTTACTTACACAGAAAGGGTTGTCCAATACCCATTGTGCTAAGCATGGCCATCTTCGTACGTCTGTCTGTTTCTGTATATTTGTTTATTCCTGTATATCTGTATCCCAGCATTCAGAACAGCCTCTTTTGGTTAATGGCTGCCTAGAGGCCATTGTAGGATGTGCTGATTTAATTTGACCACTGTTGAGAGATTGTATCCAGCTTTTCCTTTGTCAAATAAGGCAACAAAAATATCCTAATATTTTGGCACATATTTTGGCCTGCTTCTGTGAATCTAAGGGAGTAACTATTAAAGTAAAGCACTGACCTTTTATTAAAGTTGTTGGTACTGGAAAATATTTGCTGAGCTGTGTCCCTGAATAATAATAATGATAGTAACACATACAGCACTTACTATGTGTTAGACACTGTCTAGACCCTTACACATCTAGCTCCTTTAGTTTTCACAGCAACCCTAGCAAGTAGGTACTAGTATTATCTCCCTTTGACAGGAAAGGAAACTGAGGCACAGAGAGGTGAAATGACTTGCCCAAGGTCACACAGCTAGTGTACAAGTTTGCTCTGGCTACCATAACAAAGTACCACAGAGTGATGGCTTACCCAACAGAAATTAATTTTCTTACAGCTCTGGAGGCTAGAAGTCTGAGATCAAGGTGGAAGCAAGGTTGTTTTTTTCTGAGGCCTCTCTCTTTGGATTGCAGATGGCCATCTTTCCCCTGTGTTTTCACGAAATCTTCCCTTTGTCCCTGTGTCCTAATTTCCTTTTCTTATAAGGCCACCAGTCCTATCACATTAGGGCTCACCCTAATGACCTCATTTTACCTTAATTACCTTTTTTAACACCCTATCTCCAAATACAGTCACATTCCTGGGACGTTGACATGTGACTTCGGGGTGGGGGACACAGTTTAGCCTATAACAGCTGGTAAGAGGCAGAACCAGGATTTAAACCCAGTCACCTGTCCCAGAGCCACGTTCTAGACTAGTACACCATGAAATTCGCACAACCAGGAAGTGATGAGCAGGCTGGTGTGAGTGGCCCTGGCCACAGGAGCGATGCTGACTCCAGGCAAAGGAAATCTCCGGAGATCTCAGACCCTGGAACAGCAGCCCTCCTACCGGCTCCCGCTGCGGGAGGCTTCAGCTGAGGTGGCTGATGAGACTGGTGATGAAAGTCAGGGAAACAGGGCACATTGGGTGGGGAGCCCGGGGTGCGGACAGGAGAAGCATCCGCATGTAGGAGAAGGTGGGTGATTGAAGAATGGGAAGCTAACTAGTGACAGATTTGTGCACCTGGGTTAAAGGGCAGGTTAAAGACTGCCCTCAGGAAGGGCAAGCAAGGTGTCAGAGGCCTTGGTGGCCAAGAATTGTGCCTAGTCTTGATTGGTTTTTAACAGTTTTAGTGAGATATAATTCATATATCGTATAATTGCCCATTTAAAGAGTACAATTAATTGGTTTTAGTATAGTCACAACCATGTGCAACCAACGCCATCATCAATTGTGGAACATTTCCATCACCCCCAAAAGAAGCCCCATACCTATTAGCAGTCTCTCCCCATTCCTCCCAAACCCTCCACTCCACCCAGCCCACAGCAACTACAAGTCTATTTATCCATTATATCTTCCCAGTTTCCTTAAATTCTCAAAAAACAGTGCTGCTGCCTTGGCCTAACACATTCCTTCCAAAACACAAACAAAACCCCCTAAAAAACAAACAAACAACCTCAATTCTGTACCCCCAACACTCACATACCAATAAGTTATTGAATAAAGCTACATTCCAGAATACAACTTGGGTTCAGGCAGATTTAATGCGAAAATTGAGTTCTGTCCCTTACAAGCTGTGCACCTTTGGAAGAGTGAACGTCCCTCTCTGGGCCTCCTGTCCTCCCTTGGCAGTGGAGATACTACTGCCTACCTCATGGGTTATTGGAGGATTCAATGAGATGGTTGATGCCAAGAACCCAGCACAGTGCCTGGCACACAACAGCATTTGGTGAATGTTCTTTTCTCCCTCCCTCTCTCTCTTTACTCTGGCTCAGGTTCCATCTTTTGGCTGTTCCCCCATCTGTGCCACCCTCTTGGATGCTGACAATTGCTGGAGAATTGGCACATAGCTAACACCTGGGAACCGTGGGCCTATCCCCTGTCTAACTCTCACGTGTTTCTCTTTCCTTCCTTGGAAAGGTACCCTTTGCCTGCCTGGCTCCCAGATGGGACCACCATCCCTTGAGTCCACTGGGGACTGGCCTTGCTTTGCCACCCTCCGCTGATGTCGTTCGCAGGCAGAGGGCTGCTCTTCTGCTCTCCCACAAGCTTCACCAATGAATAATGAAGAAACCCTCAGACCCCAGTCCTCTCCCTCCTGGCTCTCAGCCTCTGATATATTTGATCCTAGATGGCATAATTTTTCACCTAAATGTGAATGTATTTGCGAATTGATAGAAAATAGTTTTTGCTCTGGTGATATAATATAGGACTGCCTCATCCTGGCTGCTATTTTGATTGTGACTTAAATGGATGAGGCCATCAATAATTATTTTATTAAACAGGCACATGAAAAATGATGCTGGGCCCAAGTAATTTCCCTGACAAAGCCGGCAACTGCACTGTGGGCAGTCTACCTTTGCAGCACTGAGCTTGCTGAGAGGTGTTGCAGGGGCAACACCTCATCCATCTGTCCCCTTCTCTGGGTTTTCCCAGGGGCTCTGGGTGGCAGGATGGAGGGGTCGGGGCTGACCTGCAGGCAGGTGGGGAAAGAGGGCAAGTCGGACACTTGCCACAGCACTGTGGATTTCCCACGGCCCTCCTTGCATCATCTCACTCCCCACTCAGTGCAAAATGAGCAATGTGACCCCCATTGGGGGGAGGAGGAGAGTGAGCCTCTGAGAGACTAAGGGGCTCCACTGGGGTCCCCCAGCTGATTATGGGGCCTCCTGGCTCCTAAGGAAGGAATAATCTAGAGGGAGAGCATCTCTGAAGCCTCTTTTCACTTGCACCTCTGCTCTCTCCAGTTGTAGCTTTTGGGGAGGAGGATCACGGACCTCCCCAGGAAACCAGCTTCCCCAAGATACTCCCCTTGAAGGCTACGATCACAAGAGTGAAGGCTGCTGGAGGAAAGACGTAGACATAAACCCCAGGAACAAGGCACCCTGAGCAGCCCCTCTGTCCTGGGTGAGCCCAGGGCACGTCACATCCTCCACACGTGTACTCAGTGCCAGCCTTTTCCAGCTCTCCTGAGCTGAGCCCATCTTACATGCTATAGGATGGCGTCAGAACAGCCCACAGCCCAGGTGGAGGCTCTACCCTTGTCTGGGATAACACAGGGTTTCCCAAACTTCAGTCTTTTGCAATCCACCACCATTTTTTAGCTTTATCTACATAACACCTGGACTGTTATTTACTTAATATACTTGCTTACACGGGCACAGCTTGGAGATATTGCGGGTTCGATTCCAGACCACCTCAATAAGGCAAATATTGCAGTAAAGTGAGTCACACGAGTTTTCTGGTTTCCCAGTTCATACAGAAGTTATGTTTACACCATATACTGTAGTCTGTTAAGTGTGCAGTAGCATCATGTCTTAACAAATAATGTACATACTTTAATTTAAGAAATACTTGGGGCTTCCCTGGTGGCGCAGTGGTTGAGAGTCCGCCTGCCGACGCAGGGGACGCGGGTTCGCGCCCCGGTCCGGGAAGATCCCACGTGCCGCGGAGCGGCTGCGCCCGTGAGCCCTGGCCGCTGAGCATGCGCGTCCGGAGCCCGCGCTCCGCAACGGGAGAGGCCGCAACAGTGAGAGGCCCGCGTACCGCAGAAAAAATAAAAATTAAAATTAAAATTTAAAAAAAAAAAAAAAAGAAATACGTGATTGCAGGAGACCCTGCAGAGTGAGCGCTGAGACCCCTTTCCAGTGCCCTTTGTGCAGAGGTCTCGCTGCGACTCGGGCCGTGAGATCAAGGTGAGGTGCCCGAGGGGGTGGCTGGGCCCGAGTGCCAGGCGGAGGGGTGAGTGCAAGGCGGCGGAGGGGCCGCGGCCGGGGTGCCCTGTGCCCGGGGGCAAGGCCTCACTGGAGGAACCGCTGGACGGCGGGCGGGCCCACGGGCCGAGCAATGAGGTCGGGCACAGCCAACGCAGCACATAGTCCAAGGTCTATGAAGATCTTCTCCTGGCGAGCCCACACCCTAACTGTGCTCTTCGTCCTCACGTGGGTGTTGGGCCACGTGACTCTGCTGGCACAGACGCCAGGGGACAACAGCCTGCAACACTAAGAGAGGTACTGTGGCCAGCATTTTGGTTTCCTTATGTTTGGGAATCACACAAGCTAAAGACAGGCTGTTTTCCAGACCTCGTCCCGCTTACTGGAGGTTTCAGCTCTGCGTTGGTGAGGGCTACGCGCTGCTTCTCTTCTTTGTACCCTTCCAGACACCACAGCTGGGCTCAGAGCCATTCCATTGCCCCCAAGCCCCCTGGCGTGCCACCTCCCCAGCCCTGACCCCAGCAACCACCATCTGTTCCTGCTGCGTCACCACAGTTTTGTCTCTTGGAGAATCTCCTGTGAATGGAGTTGTACAGTGCGTGACCTTTGGCGTCTCTGAAATTCATCCGAACCATGTGCTGCCAGCACCCGCTCCTTTCTATCGTGGGTGGTGTTCCTGGCCGATGTACCGCCGTCTGTCCGTTCACGGTGTCGAAAGACATTGGTGTTGTGTCTAGTGTTGGGTGAATGCGAGTGGAGCTGCTCTGAGCCTTCTGGTACAGGCTTTTGTGTGGACCTGAGCTTTCATTTCTTGAGGATAAATACCCAGGAGGGATTGCTGCGTCATATGTCAGGTGTCTGTCTCACTTTCCGAGGAGCTGCCGGCTGCGACCCAGAGGGGCTGTGTCCCGCCAGGACTGTTTTAGAGCTTCTGTTGTTTCTCAACCCCGTCAGTACTTGCCATTGTCAGAATATCTTATTTTAGCCAGTGTCTTATCATGGATTTAATTGCATTCCTAGAATGGCTGATGATGTTGATCAACTTCTCTCATATTTATGAGCCATGAAACAAACATCCTCTTTGGTGAAGTGTTTTTTTTGTTGTCTGGGTTTTTTTGCCCTTTTAAAAAATTGGGTGGTTTGTTTTTACAATGTTGAGTTATGACAGCTTTTTATATAGTCCTAGTACAAGGTCCTTTGTTGGATGTAATTTGCAAATATCTTCTCCAAGTCTGTAGCTGGTCCTTTGTTCTTCAAACGTGGCTTTCGTTATGTCTTTTCTTCGTGCTTTTGATGTCATGTCTAAGGTTTCTTTGTCTAACACCAGTTTATTCCCATTTTCTCCTATATTTTCTTCTAAAACCTGCGCGGTTTTATATTTTACCTTTAGATTGCTCATTCATGTTGAGGTGGTTTTTTTTTTACATTTTGTTTTGAAATAGTTAAAGATTCACAAGAAGTTGTGAAAAAATTGTACAGGTAGGTCCCATGTTCCTTCACCCAGTTCCCCAATATTTTGCATAAATATAGGACAGTATGTACACCTCAAACTAACCCAGTATAGTTTTTTTTGTTTGTTTGTTTGTTTGTTTTTGTGGTACGCGGGCCTCTCACTGTTGTGGCCTCCCCCACTGCAGAGCACAGGGTCCGGACACACAGGCCCAGCGGCCATGGCTCACGGGCCCCGGCGCTCCGCGGCATGTGGGGTCCTCCCGGACCGGGTCACGAACCCGCGTCCCCTGCATCGGCAGGCGGACTCTCAACCACTGCGCCACCAGGGAAGCCCTAACCCGGTATAGTTGATTGTAAAGCAACTCTACTTCAATTTAAACAAATATATAGGACAATATCAAACTAGAAAATTGATATTGATGCAATCCACAGAGCTTATCACAGTTCAGTGTTACATGCATGCATGTGCACACACACATTTGTATGCAGAATTCTGTGCCATTTTTTTAGTTTTATTGCAGTGCATTTAATTAAAAGGTTTTTAAAATTATAGTATAAACACACATAACATGAAATTTACCATCTTAACCATTTTTAAGTGCGCTCAGCTCAGTGGCGTTAAGCACATTCACATGGTTGTGTTACCTTCCCCGCCATCCATCCCCAGAACTTGTTCATCTTCCCAAACTGACACTCTGTCCCCATTAAACACTAAGTCCCCAGCCCCTGGCACCCACCGTCCTACTTCCTGTCCCTACGAATCTGACTCCTCTAGGTACCTCACGTGAATGGAATCAGATACTGTTTGTCCTTCTGAGACTGGATCATGTCACTGAGCATAGTTTCCCCAAGGTTCCTCCATGTCGTAGCCTGTCAGAATTTCCTTCCTTTTTAAGGCTGAGTAGTGTTCCACTGTGTGGACGGACCATGCTTTGTGTATCCACTTATCATGGATGGGCACATGGGTTGTTTCCACCTTCTGGTGACTGTGAGTAATGCTGCTGTGAATATGGGAGTGCGTGTATCTGTTCCAGTCCCTGCTTTCATTCCTTTGAGGCTACACCCACAAGTGGAATTACTGAGTAATTCTGTTTAACCTTTAGAGGAGCTGCCAGACTGTTCTCCACAGCACTTGTACTCGTTTTACATTCCCACCAACAGTGCACACGATTCTAATTTCTGCATATTCTCACCAACACTTGTTATTTTACTTTCTTTTTTTTTTTTGGTGTGAAGTGGTGATCTCTAGTTGCAGCGAGCGGGGGCTACTCTTCATCGCGGTGCACGGACTTCTCATTGCGGTGGCTTCTCTTGTTGCAGAGCACGGGCTCTAGGTGGGTGGGCTTCAGTAGTTGTGGCTCCCGGGCTCCAGACGCGCAGGCTCAGTAGTTGTGGCTCACGGACCTAGTTGCTCCGCGGCATGTGGGATCTTCCCGGACCAGGGCTCGAACCCGTGTCCCCTGCGTCTGCAGGCGGATTCTTAACCACTGCGCCACCAGGGAAGTCCCTCGTGTGTGGTTTTGATTTACATTTCCCTGACTGCTATAGTGAAGCTGAGCATCTTTTCATGCGCCTGCTGGACGTTTGTATGTCTTCGTGGGAGACCAGCTTTTGTTCTGATTGATTTTTTATGGTCCATATTTTATTTTATTTATTTAAAATAAACTTTATTTTAAAACAGAAAAAATACTTGGTTGCTAAAAAATACTAGCCATCATCTGAGCCTTCAGTGAGTCATAATCTTTTTTGCAATAGTGACATCAAAGATCACTGATCACAGATCACCATCACAAATATAATAATAATGGAAAAGTTTGAAATATTACAAGAATTACAAATATGTGACCCAGAGACACAAACTGAGCAAATGCTGTTGGGCAAATGGTACCAGTACAGTTGCTCGACGCAGGGTTGCCACAAACTTTCTATTTGTAAAAAACGTAATAACTGCGAAGTGCCGTAAAGCGAAGCAGAATAAAACGAGGTGTGCCCGCATCTACTAATGCCTTTAACTTAGCCCCATTCTAGGCAATAAGTCTGTCGGCATGCGGATCCCCTGCACACAGCCCCGGTGCCTCCCCTCAGTCCCTGATGGTCCCTACACTGACCCCGTTTATTCTTTCTGGGGCTGTAATCTGCTTTCTTTCGGAACTAAAGCCACGCCCTCTCTGCTGTGCTGAATGGAGCCCAGGCTTCCCCCTCCCGGCAACTCAGATCTGGGAAGACAAACACCCGAGCCTTGGCATTTGAGGGCTTGTATTGTTAATCTCCACAGGGAAATGGCCAGAGGGGACAGAGAGAACAAACTCCGGCAGTAGGGAATCAGAGGGGCGAAGATTCCAGAAATCTTAATGCCCTGGACTCCAGCCTGAAATCCCTGCTGGCCTCCAGACAGTTTCACTTCCCCCGGGAAGGGGCTCATGGGGTCTCCCTGGCTCCCCCCTGGCCCACTCCTTCTGTTCCCTGTAGACCCCGTTTCTCCAGAGGCCTCATCTCAGGGAGCAGGGACAGCCCAGGCTGGGGATGGGGGACAGTCTGGGACCCCATGCTGAGCTAGGAGTTGCCAGCCTAAGTGGACCTTTGCTTGGGGGATGACCAAATGCTTGCGTCCTGCACAGTTTTCCCAGATACCAGTGGGCTGCCTGAGGCCGTCTGGTTCCTCCAGGACGTGAATCAGAGTTCGGGACTGCAGGGGCAGACAGGCAGGACAGGAGTGAAAGGCGGGGACTGGGACCTACAAGAGGGCACATCCTCATCTGGAATTCAATGAAAGAAATGAAACCTGAGCGGGCTAAAGAAAACACTTCGGTGGGCCAGATTCGGCCAGTGTGCGGCCCTGGCCTGGAGTACAGAGGTGTTTTGTAAAGTGCTAAGTAGTGAGGGTTTGGAGGGCAGGGGCTGGGCTTTCTACAGGAGCATCCGTGGTGGCTGTGCGTCCCTTTGGAATCCAAGGTCCCGTCACCCCATGGGGCAACTTTGTGCAAATTAGAGAAAGGGTCCCTTCCTCTGGGCGGATGCAGCCTGTTCCAGGATGTTCCGTTTGGTGAGCAGAGTGTGGCTGCCCCCATGGATCCCCTTCCTGGGACCCTCGTATGGGACCCAGCTGGGCAAGTGTGTGCGTTGGTCAGGCCTGATTCCTGGCACTCCCGGGGCACGCTCCCCATGACCTGCTGCTGTTCAGAGGACACAACCTCTTGATCCACAAACTGCAGGCCAAGGTTAAAGTGGAGGTGACACGTGACAGTCACGGGCCCGTGCGTCTCAGTGGCACCGGCAGGGTTGTCAGGAACCGCATCTCAGGCGCTCCGCAGAGCCCAGAGGTGCAGCCGGCTGGGCAGAGCGGAAGGGCAGGATCCTTCTCCATCCCCAGCAGCTGGTGAAAGCCAGGGTGGAGCCGGCAGGGGAGACAGTGCTGCCCCAGGCCGTGGCACGTGCTGTAGGAAAGGCGGCCCGCGAGGCCCACTCTCTCCACTCCGCGTGAACCACGCTCCTGGTGGGGAAACCGGCCTTGGGTCAGAGCACCCACAGGGCTTCCTCACTGGGGACTCAGGGTCTGGCCGTGTGGGCCGCGCATGGCCAGCCCCTCAGCAGCTCCCTGGTCAGCCCCCAGCTGGGGTGGCTGCCTTGGGGCCTCCAGAGCGGGGATGAGTGGATTCACCTGTGTCTTGCTAAGGCTGGGCCCCCTGAGAGGCTGAGCTTTTGCTCCCAGACGCAACCTGGCTAAGGGATGTGCTGCAGAGGGACAGGGGAAGTGAAAAGTGCACTTCTTGTCTGGAGTCGCCTTCTGGCCACTTCCCCGTTCTGACTCCTGTTCCCTCTCTCCCTGTCTTTGTGCATCTCCCTCCCTCCACCCCCCAACCCCGTCCTCCCCCTCTTTTCTTTCTCTGTGTCCCTTCTCTTTGTCTTCATCTATTCTCCTCTCTCTCCCCCCTTGGAGTCCTCTCTTGCTTCTCCTCCGCTCTCTCCTCTGGGGAGCAGGCCAGCTTGTTGGGGCCACCGCCTCTGGTAATCAATCACAAGGGTCCCACAGGGGACCAGTAACTGCCCGGATCTGCTATTCCCTTCAGGCCGAAAGTGACACTGACAGAGCCGCGTCACCATCTTCAAGCCTCTGCCTTGGGTTTCCTGCTTCTCCAAGGACAGGAGCACTCGGATGGGGGCATCTACAGAAGCACGGAGCCCTGGGCCCAAGGGAGGTGGCTGAGAGCGCCCCTGGCGGTCCCTGGGAGAGGGACAGGGCCCTACTGTACGCACACTGCTGCTTTAATCCTCACAACAGCCCTATGAGATAGGTCCTATTACCATCCCCAGTTTTCAGGTGAGGGAACTACAGGGTAGAGAGGAAATGACTTACCCACGGTTGCACAGCCGGCACCGGGCCCCGCTGGGGCCTGAACCCAGGTGTTTTGGCTCCAGAACACACACTTCTAGCCTCTGTGCTTTTCTACCTCTCAGATCCCAATTCTCTGAACCAGCAGGAAGATTTGGGGCCACGAGGTGCTGCTTCACCCACCCCACCCCATAAAGGGACCTCTCTCAGCGGACACATCAGTCTCCAGGGCTGGAGATTCAGTAGTCTATCCTCCTTTCAAGTGGAAACCCCTGTGCATAAAGGAGGAAACTTTCAGCCCTCGTGTTATCTGAATTTGTCAGGTATTTTTTGACAGAGAGGAAATATAACGTTTGAAAACCCAGGGTGTCTGAAGACTGGTGGGGGGTGGGTGGGAAGGGTGCTTTGTGGAGCTGGGGCTCTCAGATGGAGATTGCATTGGAATCTCCTGAAGGAGATTAGAACTGGACCCGCCCCCAGAGTTTGGGGGTCCCCAAGAAGGGGTGGAGTTCAAGAATTTGCATTTCTAACAGGTTCTCAGGTGGTGATGTTGTGGCTGTTTGGGGAACCCCACTTTGAGAACCATTGCCTTAGAGAAAGGGGAAGCTAGGTCACCAGGGACAGACATTTCCGTCTTCACTGGAGGCTGAAGCAGACAGGGGAAGTTGGGGGTCCCTACTGGAGCCTGGCAGTGATTACACACCCCCTCCTTTGTTTCAGGTGCTCTGGGCGTCCGTGCCCAGCCATGATGAATAGCACTCATTTAAGCAGGGCCCGCACCATGTGGAAAGCACCTCTATACAGATCTATCCGGTTTTTATTAACCATTTTACTGTCACAGTTTCAAAATCAATCAAAGTGTTGCCCTCTGGAGACTCACTGGGGTTTGAGGGCCAGGGCTCCTGGACTAAATGCAGCACGGAAGGGCGGGGGAGCTCAACCTGCAGTTGGGGGTGGCTGAGAACGGGCAGTGGTGACTGTGTCCTTCCCCTGCCATGTGAACAGTGGCTTTGTCCTCTCTGAACCAAAGCCCAAGCCCAGGCCAGAACTAACTGCACCCACTTGTTGATCCTTGAACCCAACCCAAATATGAATTTCTCTTGTGAGCCACTTTCCAAACCTACGTTCAAAACAGAACAGGCAGGGGCAAGGAGAGACCCTTAGCAAACCAGTTTGAATCAGAAGGGAATCTACAATTCCCTGAACCATTAAACTAAAACAAATCTGGGACATCAAAACCCTTCGAACCTGACATGAGTCAATATTTCTGTTGGTCCGGCTCCCTGGCTTAACAGAAGCCAAGCCCAGGTGTGAGAAGGTGGCTCTCTGAGCTCCAGGGAGAGCGAAGGTCTCTGTATTGACTGAACCCTCCCAGGGAAGCCCCGTCCTGCATCCTGCAGTGAGGGAGCTGCACTTCCCCCCAGCCCCCGACCTCCCTGCCTAGTGTGTGAGGTATCCCTGTCCTGGCCTGTCTCCTGAGTCCTGGGGGTGGGGCCCCAGCCCTAGCCCGCAGCTAAGTAGTGGGCGACCCAGCCTCTCTGATCCCTGCAGAGGGACCACAGGCAGTCCCGCCAGCTCCTGCAGTGACCCTGACCCTCACCCAGCCTCCCCGAGCAGAGGAAAGGAGGAAGGTCGCTCCAAATCCGGGGGCAGAGTCGGAGGACCAGGGGACTTCCACTGTCTTCACGGGCCTGCAGATGCCAGCCATGCCGAAGAACACGTGTGAAGGAAGGAGAGAAGGTTGTGAGAAAAGTGGGTGGACAGGGAAATACAGGACAAACTGTGATTTCTGAGGCCTTGTGCCCAGCCGGGCCACCCAACTACTATTTCCTGACGCTTGAATGTCACCAAAATACACCCTCCTGGCTTGAAAGCTGCATCTGCTGGAGCCCTGCTACTTGCATTCATCCTTGTTCAAATGTGTTTCTCTCCCTCCCTTCCTCTCCTCCTCCTCCTTCTTTTTCATCTCTCTCTCTCTCTCTCCCTCTTCCCTCTTTGAATTCCTTTCAGGTGCACCTGCATCCACCTGCCTGGCTCCAGGGAAAGCCCTGCTCAAAGGTGGAATGGACCCGTGCCTTCCATTTTGATTAGGAGGTGCTGCTGAGGAATATTATAGAGCCATGAAAAGGAACGAAGCGCTGACACACGCTACACCATGGAAGAACCTCAAAAACATAAGGCTAAGTGAAAGAAGCCAGGCACAAAAGGGCATATATTTTATGATTCCATTTAAATGAAATGTCCAGAATAGGCAAGTCTATAGAGACAGAGAGTGACTGCCAGAGACTGGGGTCGGGGAAGGGAATGGGGAGGGACTGCTTCATGGGGTTTCCTTTGGAGCTGATGAAAATGTTCTGGGACTGGGTAGAGGTGATAGTTGCACCAACATTGTGGTGTTTACCACTGATTTGCACATTTACAATGATTAATTTTATATGATGTGAATTTTACCTCAAGTAAAGAAACAAACAGAAAGGACTGCTGTGTTCCCTTTCTCCCACCCACCAGGCTATCAAATAGTTGATCGGGCCGGTGCCGACAGCTGCGTGGAGAGTAACTTGCAGAGGGCGAGAGGAGAAGCAGGAACCCAGCAGCCCTTTCCCAGTCAATGCTTTGGCCCTTTGGGTCCTGGAGAGTTTGCAGCCTCGGAGACTGTGAAAGAGGTGACGGTGTGTGTGGTGATCAGAGCACAGGTCCTGAGGCCAGCCTGCTGGGTTGTAAGCCCTGCCCTGCCACGTCTAGCTGAGTGACCTCGAGCAAGTCTCTCAACCTCTCTGCGTCTCTGTTTCCCCATCTGCAAAGTTGGAAAAATAATAATTTTTTATAATTATTATCAAATAACCTCATAAGGTTGTTCTAGAATTAAGTGCTTAAATGTAGTCAGCCCTCAATGCATGTTAGCTGTTGTTACCACCTTGTGAATGTGTAAAGTTTCCAGGCAGGAAGAGGATGAGCTAACAAGTGGTTCTGCCACTAGCCCGTCTGCCTGGGTCTCAGTGTAAAAAGAGAATTAATTAGCATATCTTTAAGGCCCCCTGAAGCCCTAACACCAGAATAACTGGAACCAATATCCCCGGCATACAACAGAAAAAGCAAAAGGTGAAATACCTATAACGCGCCGGGACAGACCACATCGGCTATTGCATTTAAACATCCCAATAACCCAGTGAGACAATTTTGTCCCTTTCATGGAAAAGGACTAATGTTTTTATCTCTTTCTTTAGTCACATTAGTATATTTTGTTCACCTGTTAGATCAATGTATTGGAGGATACATTTCCATTTTATTTTTATTTTGTAAACAGTGCATCACTCCTGGATCCGGGTTCCTGTGTCCCTGGAAGAAAGGGTTCCTGGGGTGTGCAGAATGGTCTTTGCAGTGGGGTTAGGATTTAGTAACACAGAGAGTGGAAATAAAACCCAGTTCCTAACCCAAGACTAAGGCAAAACAAGTTCAATGATTTTTTTCCCTTGTTCCAAGATCAATGGGCGTTAACATGGAGTCCCTCACCCCCAGCCCACCCCCCGACTCCCACCCCCCCCCGCCCCTCCCCCGCCCAGGTCAGGCCCCTGGGAACCAGCCAGGACCACTCAGTGAGCCCCTAGTGGTCAGTTGAAGAAACACGTCTGCCACAGAGCCCTCATCCCATTTCTCAAAGCCATGATTATCAGGTATGACAGAAGGCCGGACTTAGGAAGCAGAGACCATTGTCATAGCAAGGTTGAGATGGAAGGGAGAAGAAACAAACGGACTCGTACTTTGCTTAGCCTTCAGGCCAGACACTGCGCTAGGTGTTTCCACAGGTAGGAACCAATGCAGGAGAAAAGGCAGAATAAGAAACAGAAGATGGACCAAAACATAGGCTGGATCGTAAATCAGGAAGGGGCTCAAGGAACAAACGTAACCCCAGTGCCTTGACGGATGGTTCCATTTGACCCAGAGGGAGGTCACTGGTGGCCTTCAAGTTCTCTCCTCCTGGGTCCTGAGCTCGTCAACGTGCAGGTGCCAGCAGCTAGATGGGGGCAGACACAGAAAGCAGGCCTGTCACACAGCTGGGAGGGACAGTGGCAACCCAGGTGTTTCAGAGCCATTCCTCACTCTAAGAAGAGACAGGACTTGATCAAAGTCACACCGTTGGTTGGTGGCAAAGCCAGCCAAGGGCAACCTTCCCCACCTCCCTGTGCTGACTAACTTAGGATTTGCATGATGCTGCAGGCCTTGCCAAGCGGTCACTCTAGCAGGACAGAGCATAACAGGGATGAATGTGACACCTTACATTTCAGGTTCAGAAAAATCAATTGCCTAAGTGCAGGATGAGGGAGGCTGGTCCGCAGCTGTATTGTGTAAAAGACCTGGGCTGGGGTGAGGGGATGATGGTGACGTCTGCTGACCATGAGGTCAGTAGAAGCCTGCAGCGTGATCCAGCCACCAGCAGGGAAGTCTCGCCTCTTACACAGACAGCCTGGAAGGCAAAACGCCCTGGGGAGTGATTGCCTCACTGTCCTCTGTGCTCGTGGGCAGCTTTCTGAGATTTGTTTATTTCTAGGTGTCCCAGGTGAAAAGGCATATCAAGCTTTGCCGACTACTGAGAGAAGGGTCTGGGAGAGCCAGTCAAAGATCTTATTAAAGGAGCTGAAGACCCTTAACTGGACAAAAAAGGGGAGAAGAATAAGGGCCATGAGTGAGGCCTTCCGTTTACAAGGAGGTTATCATGGGGTAAAGGAGAGGCCGGTCCGGGGTGGCCCCAGAGGACAGAACTGGGAGTACAAGTAGCATGGGGCATGTTGTGGTTTACCAACTGTGTCCCTGAAATGCCAGGAGGTTAACAGGTGTCTCCTGAAAAAGTGGGGGTCCAGAGTCAAACAAGAGTAGAAAATGTATATATATTATATCAACCCCCCTCTTGGAGATTCAAAGGCATCTTAGCATTTAGACACATATAGATGTATGATATATCACATGGGACAAATCTAAAGGTACAAAAGGGCTTGCCTTTGCCCGAGTCCCCAGAAAGCAGAGCCTGGGGCAGAGGACTTCTGTGCTCTTACTTTATCAGGAAGCGCGATCCTGGGACACGGTGCACAGGGACAAAACTTTCCAGACTAGGGTGTGTACCTAGGATTGAATTGCTGGCTCATGGGGTACATGCATTCTTAGGGTATAAGAAAGTACAACTTCACCCATTTAAAAATTGGATTTCTAGTCTTATTATTGATTGTAGTGGCTCTTTAAGTGTGGAAGAAATTATACTTTGTTTGTGATTTGGACATATAAGCATTTAAGTGCTCAGAAAAGTCCCACAGTAAATGAAACCTGTGTAGCCAAGTGTTTCCCTAACTAAATGGACCATAAGTCCTCTTTCTCCCTTGACTATCTCATAGGACTAGCTTGGGAAAGGCTGGTGTAAGGCAGTTGGCATCAGAACCTGGTCATCAAGATGCTGACATCTGGGCAACTTTCAACAGTATGACAAGGTCCCTCTCCTCTGCCCAGGGGACCTTGAAGCTCTCAGGGGCTGAGCCTCGTGAGAAGGCTTTCTGGGCTGCCCTCCATCCTACAGCTTAAGGGACCCATTCTTATCATTCATCCACCAGTGTCAGGCCTTGCACGAGCCTGTTCCATCTGTCTCTCCACCCCCGTAACCCCATAAGCAAGGCTCAAGCAGAGAACTTTCTCAAAGAGAGACAAACTGCTGCCTGATTCCAAAGGCCATCCTTGCTCCATTACACAGTGTCCCACCGGACTTGTTTAGAACCAGTGCCCAAGACCCAACCCCCAGGAAGCTGGACACTGGCTTTGTCCCTCTCCCCTCTGGCCTCAAACGTCAGTTCTTGTCTGTTTCTCTCCTCTGGCTTGTGGTCTGTGCAGCCTGTTGGGCTGGTTATTTTTAACACCCATGCCCTGGCTGTCTCAATCCTGGGGTGGCAGTTCCGCCCTTTCCTCTTGGGCTCCTGGCACTTGGCACACAATCAGGTCAATGATGGTGATAATAGTGAACATGTACTGGGTACTCAATACAGACAGGCTCTGTGCTAAGGACTTTCTGAGGATCCCATTTCACTGTTCACAGCAACCCTATGTCGGTGCTATTACCATCATCCCCATTTTGCAGATGAAGAAACTGAGGTCGAGGGAAGTTTGGTCGTTGGTCTAAGGTCACATAGCCTCTGAGTGGTAGAGGCAGAATTTAAACTCTGGAGCCAAGGGCTCCTACCTGCCTTGCACTACACACCTGACTAGATGGTTGAGCCAGGAGGTCCCAGTCTACCAGAGGCCACACACAGAGGAATTGCCACAGGTTGACAGTGACAAGAGCCCAGGAAGCTTTCATTCAACACCGCAGGGAAGCCTGTAGGAACAGGCCGTCCCGGGTTGGGGAGGACCCCAGGCCTGGTCTTCTGCCCCTTCTCTCCTCCCCTGCTGCCAGTTGGGGTCACAGGCCAGCCCAGGGCCACCTCAGGTTCCAGCGAAGAAACAGCCCCGTCCTGATCTGCAGCGTTGGCAGTTGCTCTGGGCAAGCTGCAAGCAAACAGCTGTGACTCCAGTCCCCAAGGCTCTCCCGCCCCCATTACCTGTGTCAACACTTTTATTTTTAAAGCGGCAGAGACAAGGTGGGGGCTGTGGGTGGGCGATGGGGAGGGAGGGATCCGGGCCCTTATCAGCACTGGGGTCCTTGCATATGTAACACCGTCCTATAATTAACAGTGAAGATCATTTACATTGTCGCTTAGCTAATTTTCATAATGTTTTCTTTATTATCAGAGGAAGAAATTAACCCAAGAATTTATTTACATAGCAGCCTCAAACAGTAACAGCTTGCTAATTGCCTGTTAGGTGATTAATAAGCTTACAGCAGATGCTAATGCGTCGTGGGCTCCCCGTTTCAAAGGTGCTCTTGCCGCACGCTTGTGTTTTTGGCAGCTTAATTAGTGCAATAATTATGTACTTGTTGCTCCTTCTTTCGAGCAAATACTGTCAAATGCTTAAAAGATTAAAGTGAATTATATTCTGAGAACTCACAGTGCTTGAGGATGCCCGTTCTCCCTAACTTCTCTGCTGGTTCAAAAGTAGGAGAGAATAAATGAGAGGGGGTCTAACTTGTCAGCGGGGAGCCATGTGAACCTGAGTCCGTTGAGTTCTAGTCCTGGCCTTGCCCGTTGAACCTTGTCTCAGCTTCCTGCCTATAAAAGGAAGGACAGATCGTTGGCATGGGAAAGGGGGGAGGGGAAACTAGCATCAGATAGATGCAAGCAACTAAATGCATTGGGTAGCTCTTACTTAGGTCCTGGTTGGAACAAACCAATTGTAAAAAGACATCTTTGAGCTAATCAGAGAAATTTGCAGTAGATGACCTCCAGAGGTCAATGTTGATTTGGTTAGGTGGAATAATGGCATCACGGTTATGTGAAAGAAACATTTTTTGTCCGTTAGATACCCATACTGAAGTGTTAGCGCTGAAATATGATGTCTGAGATTTGCTTTCAGATATTCCAGCCCCCTCCTAAAAATAGTAGGTCTGTAGAGTAAATAAGATTGCAAAATGTGGATCGACATTAAAGCTGGGTGATGGGTACACTTGGGATCGATTTAACTGTTTTCTCTACTTTTATGCATGTTTGAAAATGTGCGTACTAGAAAAGTTAGGACCTAGAAAGGAAGGGGGTGGGAATGCTATCAAGACATGGGCTTTAGAATCTAGCTGCCTCTGTTCAAGTTCAGCTCTACCACATGCTAGCTGTGTGACCTTGGGCAAGAATCTACCCTTTTTGTGCCTCAGTTTCCTCATCTGTGAGATGGGGATATACTTGTTGCTAGGATTTACCAAGACAATGCGTACCAGGTACTGGGGAAGTTTTTCTTGTCATTCTTGTTATTATTGATATTGTGATGCCACAGCCCCACCTTTCTCACTCAGGACCAGGCCTAGCACCTCAGTGTCTCCAAGGCTGGAACCCTGGCCCCTCCAGAATTTAATCACAAAGCTGGGTCTTTCAGTAAAGTGCCCTCTTTACCTCCAACCTGCTTCCAGCCAGACTCCCAGGAGCCTTTGTCCTGTGGTAGCAGGATGCTGAGCTTGCCCTGTGGCCAACTGTCTGAATTTCACCTGTTGCTGATTTTATCAGCCCCTCCCAGCCCATGAAGCTGCACCCAACCCCCAGCACCTGTCCCTGCGTCCCTCTCCTACCCGCTGAGGCTTGGGTCCTTTAGGGCCCCAGCCTCCCAGAGTCATTCCCATTTTGCTAGTGGGGACATGCCTGTTCCTGACACGTCTTGGGCAGGCCACTGACGCCCTGTGTGCCTTGGGTCTGGCCTTAGTTTTCTCATTTGTTAAATGAGGTGTTGGAGACGCTCTCTAAATTTCCAGCATTGACTGCAGAACATACGGAGCCTCTGCAGTCCCAGCACCCGGAATAGGCCTTGACCCAAAGCAGGAGCTCAGTGAAGGTTTGGATATTGATGGAACGAATGAACAAATTGATGGGAGATGCCACCCTCCCTCTCCCTCCCTGCACTGGCCTAGGGTATACTCCCAGGCCCCCCTCAACAGTCCAGATCCACATTCCAAACTCCTCTTAAATACCACGCAAATGGCCTGGGTTCTGAGCCTCGGGGAGGTTGGTCCAGCCTCAAAGGTGGATTTAATCACAGCATCACACTCACCACCCCCTCCATCCAATCCCTGTACCCCATCCAGATGTAATTCTGAGCACACAGTCTGACAAAGCAGGCCTTCAGCTGTCTGGGGCTGAAGAAGCAAAATTTTACAAAGTGTGGGGTAAGAAGCCAGGGAGAGCCAGGGAGCCTCATCCATGGTCCCCAGCATGCAGGCGAAATCCAGCCCCCTCCTCCAGGAAGCCCCCGCTGGTATCCTGGTGCTTACAGGGCCACCCATGTCTGTGTCCTGCACCCAGACTGGGAAGTGTGACTGTAAAGCTCAGTGTCGTGCAGAGAGTTCTGCAGACCCAAATGAGGATTCCAGAGTCCAGACTCCTTAGGCTCTCATTTGGAGAGGAAGAAATCGAGGTCCAGGAAGGTTCACTGAGTCTTGCAGGGCCTGGGCGAGTTCTGGCTCTGATCATGGCTGGACCACAGCTCTGTCCATCACCCCCTGCTTGCTGCCCTCATGAATATGACCTGGGTGGAGTCAGGTCGGCACTGGCCACGGAAGCAGAGGCATGGAGACCTTGGGTCAGGTTGCCTCCAGCCCAAGGGGCTTCAGGAGCTTGGGTGGAGC